>NC_051236.1:21002500-21302500 GCF_015220715.1 Pygocentrus nattereri
TATTATTAATATTATTATTATTATTATTATTATTATTATTATTATTATGTAGCATCTTTCCCACTCAAAGTGTTTAGCAGTTACTAAAACTGACAGTAACTGCAGACTCTACCCATCCTGAACTTGTTCAAATTAATTTCTGTTGTAAAACCTCATTTTAATGTGTGCTGAAACAAAGCATGTTTGTTCATTAGACCAATCCAAGTCTCCTTTCTTTCCCCACCAGCTGCTTTGAACACAGATCCCACCGTTCTCGGAAAGTACAGAGCCGGATTCAGCGAGTGTATGAACGAGGTTACCCGATTCCTGTCCACCTGTGAAGGGGTCGACGCAGAGGTCAGGACACGGCTGCTGGGTCACTTAGCCAACTGTATGACGCAGATCAACGCCATGAACTATCCCACGCAGCACCAGATAGCCGCTGGCCACCCACACCCAACCTTTGGTCAGCCCATGGTTCAGATCCCCAGCGCAACACCACAAGCCAACGTGCTGCCCCTCAGCGGAGTACCCTGCAAGAGTGGGTCCTCTTCCAACTTGTCACCCGAAGCAACTAAAGTGTACGGAGGCTTCCAGCTTGTGCCAGCAACAGATGGACAGTTTGCCTTTTTGATTCCTAATGCTGCGTTTGCGCCAAGCGGCCCCGTAATCCCAGTGTATGCCAACAACTCCAGCACACCCGTTCCAGCAGCAGTATCTCCAGGAGCGCCATCGGTCACCTCAGACTCTGTGTGGCGGCCTTGGTAGATGCTGAGGGACTCCTAAAAACACTTTAACTACCGACACTTGTTCTGTTCGTTTAAACGTTTCATTTTTTCGTCTTTTTGTATGGAAATGTGTTTTACGCAGAGATTTATGCACTATATTTGTATAGCTCAAAAGGGAGAGAAGTTCATATTGAAACAAGATTTGTATTGTTGATGTTTGTTCATTGCATTTTTTTTATATTTGCGGTATCTTTTCTAATGTTGATGCCAAAGATATGTTGAATGCTTTCATATGATTCTTCTTTTTGGAAGACTAATAAATTTGTTTAAAAAAAGCAAAAGTTTCCTCTGGCCTTCATAACACAGAAATCACAAACCTATACTTTCTTTAAAGAATTTGAAATGATCAGAATAACTGAAAGTGCACTAGGCCTAGGGAAAAAACGCAGCTCGGAAATCCACCCTGACAGTGGGCTTAAAAATCACAGCACATAAGCTGAGACAGATGGGAGATCTACAAATATCTATGACATTATTTTAGTGTTTTTGCAGTTTTAGCTGTTAGTTGAATTATCACTTGCAAATGGATGATCTGTAGAATGGATTTTGTTAGGGTTTTGATAAACTCAACTGCTAGATATTAGACTACAGCACATTTCATGCAGAGTAAAGAGAGCAATTAAAAACAGCGCATAAGTCTGTGAAATTAAACCTGTAGGCTTCTAAGGTTTTTACTGATACTTTGTTCAGTCTCCTTCATTTATTTATATATCTGAATGTTTCAAGAGATTCAAGAGAACTTGCAAAGTTCATAATATCAAAAAAACAGCTAAAAGTCTGTTTTTGAAATGAAGAAATGCACAATTTATTGAGCTGAAATGCCAACCTTCCAGTAATAGATAATGAGAGGAAAGAGGAGAGCAGAAACTTGGCACACATGCGGCCATGCCTCCTGAAAACTGGAAAGCACTACTACATTACAAAGTCACCCAATGAGCCAATTTGAACAATAGCGTGTTCCGCTGGATTTCATTACATGGCCGCATAGCGCCATCTAGCTACTATGACAAGCACTACACCCCAGTCAGGACAAAAGATCACTCACTGACTGGTAATTGAAACCAGGGCCGTTGGTACAAGGACGACTAACTGGTTGATTGGAAAACGAATATTTATTGGATGGAAAAAAACACAAAGTATGTAGGCAGGTTGCCTTGTAGTTTGTCCTATGTGGGTTTAGAGGTTTCTTGCTTACAGAAACCTTACTAACTTTACTAACTTTAACATCGAACAAAACAGTGATTTACTGAGCGCTGCTGTACAGTGTGAAAGACAGAAAGTAAACTACTCTTCAGAAAGCTGATGTGTTTATTGTGTGAATGTTTACTTCTGTATGTATGATATATGGTAATGTATTCATAGCTATCCTCATGTTTAGCTGGTTAATTTTCAGTATAGTTGAACATAAATCAACCTGTTCACTTCTAACCTACATTTTAGACTTTTTTATTTTTATTTTTTGTCTTTTCTACTATAATGACAATAAAATATATAAAATATATATAAACTCTATTACACACACACACACACATATAGCCTATATATATATATATATATACACACACACATACACTCAACGGCCACTTTATTAGGTACACCTTGCTAGTAAAAGCACTTTTGCCTTCAGAGCTGCCTTAATTCTTCTTGGCAAACTTTCAACAAGGTGTTGGAAACATTACTCAGAGATTTTGGGTGGTTATTTGAGTTACTGTTGCCTTTCTATCATCTGGAACCAGTCTGCCCATTCTCCTCTGACCTCTCACATCAACAAGGCATTTCCGTCCACACAACTGACCGCTCACTGGATATTTTCTCTTTTTCGGACCGTTCTCTGTAAACCCTAGAGATGGTTGTGCGTGAAAATCCCAGTAGAGCAGAAGTTTCTGAAACACTCAGACCAGCCCGCCTGGCATCAACAACCACGCCACGTTCAAAGTCTCTTAAATCCCCTTTCTTCCCCATTCTGATGCTCGGTCTGCACTTCAGCAAGTTGTGTTGGCCACCTCTACATGCCTAAATGCATTGAGTTGCAGCCATGTGATTGGCTGATTAGCTATTTGTGTTAACAAGCAATGAATAGATGGACCTAATAAAGTGGCCAATGAGTGTGTATATATATATATATATATATATATATATATATACACACTATATATATATATATATATATATATATATATATATATATACATATATATATATATACACTATATATAATTGATTGTACTATATTTTGCCACCTTCAAAAAGCTGTCCAGGCTCAAACATTCCTTGTAATTTAATAAACTGGGTTGGACTGCAGGCTGAATAGGTGGATATTTGTAATTGCATTGATTTGATATCACAAAAACAGTGGATTTAAAAATGACTTTTTAGACTATTTTTTCAACTTAGTTTTTTCCATTTATGGATTGGGAAGAGAATGTTTCAAACTTTAAAGTGATTTATACTTGTTCAGATTTTCCTTTTAAAAACTGAGAAAAACTGAGGTTTTTATGATATGGCAGATCTCTGGATAGTTGTTGCATAGTTGCATTGGAAAAAAAGGAAGAAACCACAGTGTGAGGAAACCTCTGCTTTCCGATGCATCCATGACATGAGTTCCCCAGGTGTGTGTTGCCTTCAGCCATTCCAGTGTGGCCATTCTTGGGAGGGGGCATTCCAGTTGTTTGCAATTAGCAGTCTGCTAAAGGGCACAAAGTGTGGATAAGTGTGTTCATTCTGAATTTCCATCACACCTTTTTTATGGTGCCAGGCCAGAGAGATTGAAACCACATGTGAGAGGGAAGCCTTTAAGGACAGACACATCCAGGACTGAGGCAAGAGCATTTGCAAGCTGGACTTGTGGGTCGTCCATAGGATTCCTGCACAAGCCTGCATTACATAGTTTCACTATTGTAAGAAAACCTTGTATTTCAGAAACATAGGCTATCCTGGGGACTTGAAAACAAAAAAGGCAAACAAAATCTTACCATCTGTTAATATGACTCAAAGTTTAAAGTAATGGAAAGTTTCTATAAGTTCTGTTACTTGTTATGTACCAATGATTATCATCAAGGTTTTCATACAGCATCGACAGTATTGAAACAGAGCTTCCACAACAAGGCTGTTCATCCTTTTCCTGTTTATCCAGGGGTCACAGCTGGATCCAGAGGCACGCGGCAAGACCTGAGCCATGTCCAGCCTATCAAACCCAAACGCACACAGACACGCACATACACACACACGCCCCTGGAGGACAGCTTTACGAGTGGCTCAAGTTACCAGTGACCACTCTGGTGGGGTGCCCATGCACATGTCACAACATGACTGTGGGGTTAGCCACCATGCATGTCAATTAACTTTTCCCACACTCCGCACGCATGCAAGGAGCAGGAGAGAAAAGAAAAAAAGAGGGGAAAAACTTAAACGAAAGACCTCTCTTTGCTTCCTCCTAGGCTCTTAAGTGCTACCATATGGTGTAATCTCTCTCTCTCTCTCTCTCTGACTCTCTCGCCCAGCTCACAGTCACTACTGCACTGTCTTTGATTGCAGCCCAGACAAGCCAGGGCTTTATGATTTAAGCTGAGGGCTTGCTGTACCAAGGCCTGGACTCTCTGCAACCAAAGCCCCCTACTTCTTTCCTCTCTTCTACTACTACCACTACTACTACTACTACTACTACTACTACTACTACTCACTCTCTCTCTCTCTTTTGCTCTCTCTCTCTCTCTTGCTCCCCCCCCACCCTTGCAGTTGCAGGGGAAAGGCTGTTTTCTGGCAGGAAATGAATAGCTCCCAGATGAGCGGAGGAACCTGAGAGGTCGTGAGAAAGAGGCGAACCCCCCCTCCCTGCGGCGGCGCACTGCCAGCCGGCGGGGGAATGTGAGAGAGCGCCTCACTGACACACGCACACACTTCTCTACTACCTCATTGACACACATATACACACACACACACACACACACACACACACACACACACACACACACACACACACACACACACACACACAAACAAACTCTTCTACCACCTCTCTGACACACACACATTTCTCTACTACCTCACTGACATACACATTTCTCTACTACCTCACTGACACACACATTTCTCTACTACCTCACTGACACACACATTTCTCTACTACCTCACTGACACACACACTTTTCTACCCCACTGACACACACATTTCTCTACTACCTCACTGACACACACATTTCTCTACTACCTCACTGACACACACATTTCTCTACTACCTCACTGACACACACATTTCTCTACTACCTCACTGACACACACATTTCTCTACTACCCCACTGACACACACATTTCTCTACTACCTCACTGACACACACATTTCTCTACTACCCCACTGACACACACATTTCTCTACTACCTCACTGACACACACATTTCTCTACTACCCCACTGACACACACATTTCTCTACTACCTCACTGACACACACACTTTTCTACCCCACTGACACACACATTTCTCTACTACCCCACTGACACACACATTTCTCTACTACCCCACTGACACACACATTTCTCTACTACCCCACTGACACACACATTTCTCTACTACCTCACTGACACACACATTTCTCTACTACCCCACTGACACACACATTTCTCTACTACCCCACTGACACACACACTTCTCTACTACCCCACTGACACACACATTTCTCTACTACCTCACTGACACACACACACACTCACAAACTCCTCTACTACCTCACTGACATATACACGCACAAACTCCTCTACTACCTCACTGACATATACACGCACAAACTCCTCTACTACCTCACTGACACACACACATTTCTCACACACACCTCTACTACCTCATCAACAAATGCAGACACCGCACTACCTCACAAACAAGCATACACACTCTTCTACTCCTTCATTGGCACACAAACACACCACGTACACATACATCCACTACCTCACTGACTCAAATGCACACAAACACACACCTCTACTACCTCACTGACACACAAAATGCCAATGGTTGAAGTATTTTTTGAAGTATCATCTTAAGCTATTTAGCTATGGACATAAATTATAGGTAGCAATATTAGGGCTACAATAAAGACATTAGAGGCTCTGACAACGGTATGACCTCCAACACAATTGCCTGTATGCACAGCCTGTAGCCTGGAGGTAAGTACGTAAGCCTCTAGGTAAGTACGTAGGCAGGCAGGCAAGCAGGCAAGTAAGCATACCTTATTGATTCCAAAGGGGCCAATTTAGGTGCTACAGTAGAAACATTGGACAGTATGTCCACTTAATGAGTAGTACTTTATACTGGATTACTACACTTTGTATGCACAAAATTTGTGTGAAACCCCGACTCCTCCGTTTTTGTTGATAAGTTGTTTAATCCACTGTGTGAGCATTTTTAATTTATAAATCTAAATATTTAAGTGAATAGTGTGCAAACCTGAGACAGCCCCCAAACTTTATAACATCCAAAATGAAAGACACAGCATAGCAACAGTGGATGAATTTCTGTTTTTAATGAAGAAATTCAGTTTATTTAGCTATAAAATGAGAGAAGGAGTAAGAGAGAGCAAGAGAGAGGGAGGGGGTGGGGGGCAGGGAGAGAGGAGACAGAGAGACAGATTTGGATGCTCCCTTAGCAGACAAACACGAGACAACATGTCCACTTAATAAATACATACACTACACATACATATAGAGCAATATATATATGTATGCCAAAAAATGCAGAACACACTGACAACAAATTGAAACATTCACATTCAGTGGTGTGTAGGATGTGGATTATTGTTTGTACAGACATTTACAGACACAAAGAGTACCTTCAGATGATTATAACACTGCACACAAGGATTATTCTCATCACACACACACACACACACACACACACACACACACACACACGCACACGCACACGCACACCCACACAAATACACATGTAGACACACGTCTGGGCTTGCACAGGTGCTTTCCGTCACAGGGAAGCGGAGACCGGATTCCCTTAATTCCTTCCCACAGCTATCAGTGGATACACACTCCTCATGTTCCATAGACACACTCACTCTCTCACTCTCTCTCTCACACACACACTGTCCTGAATCAATCTCTTAAAAACACACACACACACACACACACACACACACACACACACACACACACACACACACACACACACACACACACACACACACTTCTAAGCCGCTTCTACTTCTGGGTCTCCTTCTTTATTTTAATAATAAAGTCTGCTAAATGAATGTACAACTTTTATTTTAAGTGAATTTTTAACTTTAACTTCATGCTTTCACATCTCATTTACAAAACAAACAAGAAGCTTTTTGTGTCCATGATTTTGTATTAGACATCGCTAAAAACCATAATGTTGTCTTTGTTATTTTCAGTAAGTGCGTCTTTATCCTCAGTTGCAACATCAGAGTTCTCTTAAGGTTTTAGTGTTGCCAAGCAGCTCTATCTCTTGGCCATCTAATCTCCAGCCCACATAAAATTTAGCAGGCAAGCCGCTGGGCATCGTCTGCGGGTCTCTGCATCTTCCCACCCGGACTATGATAACACACAAACTTCCACAGTGCACTATTCAAATGTCGAGGGACATCTTTTGAAGGCCAGACTGACTATGCAAATGTGCAGCAACCATTGCCAAGTTCCTCACCATCCTAGAGAAACAATATCGTTCTGGAGAGGTGTCTTTTTCATCACCTTCCGTTTCTTTCTCACTCTGAGCTCAAAGTTCACGCCCGGAGGCAGTAAACAAGTTTTTCACCTTTTAAGAGACGAATACTGCCTGGTCAAGTGTTTTTTTCAAAGAGGCATTGAGTGAACAGTGAGCAGTTTGTCAGTATCTGAGATACAACAGCTGAAACAAATTTCAGTTCATTCATGATAGGTTTTGTTGTTCTATTGCAAGAAAGAGGCATTTTATCACTTACTGAAAGGTGACTGTGTTTAACTAAATATTATTTTAATAAAGAAATAACAAAATAACATTTTTATAAAGAAATTACACATTATCTGATTGACCCCAAGAAGCCCAAGGGCCTGTATGGACTTCAGTTCTTTACTCTTAACTATATTAGAAAGAATTTCTGCAATTCCTACAATAATGTACTGGGTTCAAGCCAGTGTGATACTTCAAACGTGTTTTACAGTTTTAAACAGCACCCCTTACTGAATTCTGAGAAAACAGTGCTGGCTGATTACTGTATCAAACACCTTATTGTATGGCTACTGTACGATTAACACTACTGTAATAATACATTATATATTATCATCAGCTTTATTGTAAAACTAGGCATGAAATGTACTTCAGTTTTCCGTTATATAAATGTTAAAGAGCTAGCTGAGCTGCATTAACATCCGTGAACCAGGGGAACATTTAAACATAACTAGTGGTAAAATTAGTCAGCTTTAATGCATTCATTAATTTATTTTTTGTCAAATCTGTCATATATCTGTTATATAGTAGACTTTAATGTAGAAATGTTCACTTTGTAAGTATCCTTTTTCTCTGTACGTAACTGAATACCACTGCTATGATAACGCTAATTTGAGCTAGCTATTCAGTTTGTATGGGATTTGCTGTGTCATGTTAGCACCAAGCTAACTGTGGGGTATATTCTTTTAAGTGAATTATTTAATAAATACCTCAACTTAAAGTCTAAATTGCAAAATCCTGTTAGCTTTAGAAAGAGTAACTATTTGCATATAAAATGCAATTAACTCCGATTTTAGAACTGCTAGTTTTCAACTATTGAATTTCCTAATTTATGTGTTGATATAATATTAAAAAAGAGAATATTATTGATTACAGCTGTAGTAGTAATATACTACTGTCAATACATAGCATTTAAAAAAATACAGATTTGTACTGTATTTAGAAATACAGTATAATACGTCATTAGAGTAAACAGACGTTACACTGTGTGCTCTGCTGTTAGTAAATTACATTTTTTATTTACCATGGACCATACTACACACACACACACACACACACACACACACACACACACACACACACATATATATATATATATATATATATATATATATATATATATATATATACATATATATATATATTAGTAATATTTTATCTCATTCATTCTTTTGTCTCCAAATGAGCTAACCTAGCAGCGGTGCTTCTGCTGCTACTGCTCTAATCCAGCGCTGCCTCAGCTGGGCTACCAGTTTTTTACATCATAAGAGGAGCCTGCAACCCACTCATGTGTCCGATCAGTCATGAGACGTGGGGAAGGGCCAGGATTTTGGGTAAAAGCTAACTAGCTAACATCATTAGGCTTCATTTGTTTACAGTATAAGCCCCGCCCTTCAAGAAAAAGAGCCAATCAGCTTTCTCGTTACGGCTCGCGCGGGGAGAGCCCGCTTGTGGAGATCTGCGCAAGCGCAGCTGCTACAGCAACCCGAGGAAGACCCGGCCGCGCTGCTAGGATGGCTGCTGAGTGAGCAGATGTTTGTTATGAGGACTTTAATAGCACTAACGTTTTAGTGGCTCTTCAGCTAGCTAACGTCAGTGCTATTAAACGTGAATTTTACTGAAATTGAGAGTGAAAATGAGAGTGAAAAGGTAGTTAACCCTTGTGTAACTGGTTTCTCAGTTCAACTTCAGACGTACATACGAAATGTCAGTAAGGGAGGCGGCATCCCCGCAGAAGGCCAGGCAGGTGAGATTTTTGCCAGTTCAAATAAAAATTGAGCTCATTAAGCCTAGAGTAAATTAAAAATAACGTTTTATTGAAAGAGTGAGAGAGAGAAAGATATACATATATATATATATATATGCACATACATACATATATATATATATAGATAGATAGAGAGAGAGAGAGAGAGAGAGAGAGAGAGAGAGAGAGAGAGAGAGAGGCTGAAGGAGACTGACAGTACTGAAGAATCAGGTCTGATCAGGTACTAATCTATAGTCAGGGTGAATTTAAATAACATATTTAGGACCTGCAAGTTATCTAAGAAAGAGGAAAGACCTTTACTTGACTTAAGTACTTTTCCTTTATCTATGCCTGTAAGTGGATAGATAGCATTTATGTCCGACCTCTGCCTTATACAAATGATCTTACAAAGTAACAGACAGATCCTCTGTGTTGTTCACCAAATAGTCATTTCATACTCTAAAGGTTAATGATGAACATTTTGAGACCATTAAAAGTGTCCTGGGGAAGTGTGCACTAGTAAGGTATTTTATAATAAACAAAACGGTTCCAAAGATATATTAAGTCAAAGAGCGAACGCACTTCTTAATTGTGTTAGAAAACTCGTCAGTGGTAGGGCCCATGAGAGACCCCTGGCATGTATCTGTACACATGCACAGAAACAAATCCCCCTCAGTTCTTTTTCCACCTTCCCTCATTTCTTGTTTAAGAAAACATCAGTATAGATTTTTGGTATTTTCATGTTGAGTGTTGTGCTATATTGTGTCTGCAATAATACAGTACTAAAATGTTTTAATACACTCTGTTTTGTACCGAATGCCTTGCTCCTCGCCATACCATTAAACATACTTAAATGCATTGTTTACTTTAAGTTTGTCTGCAACCTGAAGGCATCCTTAGGTAGGTTTTGGGTTCATTGTTGTTTCACTGGACTTTGCAGCCTCTGATAGAGACGCTTCAATCTCACCAAAGGTTCCGTGCGTCTCTGAGACAGAGGAATGTGAAATGGCATTATCTCCCCGCCTCTCACACCGTCCACGCAAAACAGCTTAAGCTGCACCATGGCTTCCGTGGGCCACTGCTTAATCCCCTTTCCTGAGGAAAACCAGTGGCGGGACCGCTACATTGCTGGGCAGTGCGATAATGCACCACTGTGACAAGCAGCTAAAGTGCCATGCATGCTACCTTTGTGTGTTTGTGTGTGTGCGGGTCTGTGTGTTTGTGCGCTCCTCCGGAAACTAGCGGAGAAAAGCTCCTGCTCTTGCCCACCGTCACTTTGTGGAGGTATTTGGTTGCACACCCACAGGTTGCTGTTATCACCGTCTTCCTTTGCATCAGACATGTGATGAAATGGGCCTGGGTAGTGAAGCACATTTTGAAGTGGGGCAAACATGCCAAGCTTGTCATGTGTGTCATCTGCTTATAAAATCTTCTTTCTAGAGTTATTTGAGTACTCATTCAGAGGACCCAGAAACAGGCAAACCGTTTATATACCACTTTGAAAAATATACAGTGTTGTGGAAGTAAATATTGATTGTAGTTTTAGACCCATCAACAAGTTATAGCTCTTGTTTAAGATTACCATAGTTTAGCAAATAACACAAAATGAGGACTATGTGGAAAGAACTATAATGTCTAACAGTATATACTGAGCAATGTCTAAATGAAGAAAAAAAAATAGACTGGACTGTAGATGCTGAAGCTGAACAGAAGGTCATATGGCTAGTCAGGTGAAAAGGACCTAGTTTTATATTGTCACTATTATAAAGAAACTTTACAGGAAAAGAAATGGAAGTATTTTTAACTTTGGTTGTAAGTTAATGCAATATTTGGACCATTTATATTAGTCAGTTTGTGTTGAAATTTTCACACAGTGTAATGGCAGCTGGACATTTCAGATAAAAAAACAACAACACAATTTGAGATACAAGGTTCTCTTTCTACAGCAACTAAATGCTGATTTTTGAAGATGAAATGAGAGGTTTACCATTTTAACCATTTGCCACCTTTAGCTTCTTGTTTGTTGCCACCTGGTGGTAATCATTCAAAGCCAACTGGCAAATGAAGTTTCCACCGTTTATTCCCTTTGTTTTTCTTTTAGTATAGCATTGACTAGAGTTGCTTCTGAAAGATTGACACAAGGAAGGAATACAATAGTACAAAGGAGTTCAATTTAGGGATAATAAATGCTGAACCTCTTTAAATGCATCACTGGTACATTAGTGTGCATAAAATCACAGAGAACATTTGGGGCACTGATGGAGGCTTACATTTTAGCAACAGGCATCTATTGCGTTCAAGTCCAACAACCATGCACCAGAGAAGATTAGAAAGAGATCAAATAGAGAGTGGATAAGCTCTTGTTTGCATATATTTTGTTTATGAGTGAAACATAAACCCCTCCAGTCCGCAGAGGGCAGCTTAGCGGCTTTCAAATGTAATGTTTGTAGCATATTATGCCTTCTTTGTTAATAGAAACTGCTTCAGAGGAACCCTAGGAACACCACACTTTTTGATGCCAGACAGATAACCTTCAGTCCCTGATGTGGTTCTGGGTTTCATCTGACGTGTGCTGTCACTACAGGTCCAGTATCGTCAGTGTTGATGGCCTTCTCCCTCTTGGCCTGTTTTTAAGCCCACCTGCACAGCTTCAGTCATCTCAGTTTCATGATATTCTCCAAGGGAATACTGTAACACAATGGAGAACTACTCTTTCTGCAAGAAAGAAATTAATTGGCTAATTCTTAAGCTGCTTTGAAGATGAATGAATGAATGATTCCTCACCTAGCATAGTGTTTTATATATATTGCATTCATATAAAATACATTTTAGTTACTTTTTGGCTGACCCCAAGTGACCTTCATGGTGCATTGCCAGGGTAAGTAGCCTTTTCACAAATGCTGAAGAAATGTAATTTTTGAGTCATCATTAGAATGGTTCAGTTTACCTTGTCAGCTGGTATGACCCCCTGAAAACTATAAAAATGTGTAATTATTATAATAATGTTTATTTATTTGAAAAAATGTAAGTGTAAACTAAGTGCAGGGAGAGAGGTTTCTAAGGGTGTTTAAGCAGATGGCTGTTTAATATGAAATTAGTCTATAAAGTAAGGTGGCACAACCAACGCTAACCCTAAATGAGCTAGGCAATTACTCCGGTATGCTTTTGACTGAATATTTCTAGATTGCTGTTTCTTACAGTAATCTCTTACGGTGAGCTCCTTGGTCCGCTCACATTATATTACTTACATGTGGTTATTTAGGCTATGATAATTTTCACAGCTTGCAACAAGTTTGCAGCATTAAAATTCCATCAGAGCCAGTAAAACATCTCAAACTAAAGAAGGTGCAGAAATGGAGTTGGCCCTGAAAGTAGTAGATGTCACAAATGGTCTCAGAATAATCTGCACTGACTTGAAATATGCAGCATCATTGAAAGTTGGACCCTGTGACTAATGGCTTTATAATCTGCCTTTGAGGTGTCCCTTGGCTCAGTGTCATCATAGGTATTCACTTTGTGTTTTAACCTTCAGAGGTCACAGCCTGCTTTGATTAACATACTTTAGTTGCCTTTATGTGTTAGGCATGGAAGAGTATTAATAATTGTCTATTTCCATTAACATCTGTGCATTACTTAAGTGACTAATGTGGCAGTGTCCTATGTAATAATATGCCAAGGGTGTTTAAGAGATTTCATTTCTGTTCTTCAATTGTAATACTTAATTTTACAGATTTTTTTGTAGCTATAAAATAATTACAGCCTAATGTATTATTAAATTTGGATTTTAAAACTTATAAGAACAAATTCATTTCATAGCACAAAACTGTTATTATTACAAAGTACCATAGTGTAGTGTAGTGACTCTGAAAGTTTCTTATTCCTCTCTCTCTCTCTCTCTCTCTCTCTCTCACTCTCTCTCTCTTTCTTTTGCATACACATACAGAATATGTACATTTAATATGCACACTGTCAAAAGACCTTACTGTTCTGCATTTCAGTGCACCGTTCTGTAACAATGTAGATGTGCTGTCCAGTAAAGACTTTTCTCGCTCCAGTTTTATAGATGTTCAGAGGAATCTCATTCTATAAGAACTTCTTTTCATGCCATCTTGTTAAACTGAAGCCTCTTTCCATAAACATTTCAATGCTAAAGTTCATTTTGTAGCTTAAAAAAAGAGAGCCCTGTAAATGTAAACCTTTTGTTGTTGTACAGGCAAAATAGTTCCTGCAAGGGTCTTTGGTTTTATGCTGCTCTATATGAGACTAGGCCAGACATATAGAATTCTCACTAGTCTGTCTTCTACTGTGCCACTTGTCCAGCAGACTAGTAACCATGGTGAGATGGTTATATAGTGTAGGAAAACACAGGGGGAGAAATAGGCAAAATCTTAAGTTTCTCAGGCTTCAATTGAAGTTAGGAATGTGGAAAAGGGCACCACAAAAAAGCCAAGCAGCCCAGAGGAAGAACACTTTGAGGAAAGCAGTGAACAGGTGGTCATCGCTAAAGCACAGAGCGGTGAAATCATTCAGTGGTGTTGATTTCACTGATAGGACCTAATAGGTTGTTTTCTGTCTTGTTCCTGGAGAAGCATGAAAAGATTCCAAAGTGGCATGACTCGTGTCTGTATGACCTTGGCCTGAATGTAAGGAGGGAAAATTCCACTGGTAGGAAGAGCTCACTCAGCAACTGGTCTGTAGAGGAGCTTCTGCTAGCTTCAACGGATCTCCAAAGTGGCTATATCCCACCTGTCTCTGAACATCTGTCTTAGGTCACAGTCGATGATGGCGACACACCTCAAAAAGTGGTGGGAAAATGTGTTGTATCGTAATACACTAAATTAGACTAAATTTAACTTTCAGCACTATCATGTAGCTTGTGTCATGTCTATAGCATAACCCCGATAAACATTTTCAAGTGCAATGTCAGTGATATTTGTTCTTAGGAGATTGAAAATGTCCCACCCCCAGATGATGTTTTATTACGTTCTGCTGTTTTTTTTTTTAAATAAGCAGCCTGAAACAAAAAGTAAAGGGTCATTGCTCTATTATGTTTTATTTCCAAGAGGAAAAAAAATCATTATAGCCCTTCTGGAGGTTCTACATACATCACTGACTGAATACGAGGGGAAGCCTAATCAGTGAGTTCTTAGAAATGGTAAACAGCAGCAGCAGAATCCCATAGGGTTGCTAGCAATCTTAGAGTGGGTTTTGAACAAGTTTTGATATTTATGGCCTGAATTGAAACCCTACCTCTATCAGTCACAGCTCGCCACTGTAAATGACTGCTTTCCCTTTTTTTTTCCCATGCCATGAGTTAAGTCAGCTCAAGTCAGCTATACTCAGTGGTGCAACATACATCGAACCTACAATAGTTCAGAAAGTGCTGAGTAGAATGACGTGAACCAAAGAAAGTGCAGAACAGTTGTCAGTAGTTCAGTAGTTAAGACAGTACACACACTGTTAGAAATAAAGGTACCATTCAGGTACATGATTCGTTCATCAAGTTACACAAAGTGTAAACGTTCTCCCTCTAAGGTACAACAGTGGTTTTAAGGTCCAATTGTGTACCTTAAATAAGTTTTTCCTAGTGGAAAAGTAGATACTTGTGTCTTTTTATAAATTAATGTTTTAAAACAGAACCATTTAATAAAAGCCTGGAGCTGAGACGGGTGTGTGGAGTCAGTACAGCTTAGAAAATATAATTTCAGTGGATTATGGTACAATTATGTTCCCTGACTAAAGGTACAGAGATGTACCCCTGAGGGTACCACCCCAGTGACAAAAAGGGTACTGCCCCAGTGACAGTGCCGTACCTTTTTTTCTGAGAGTGCACAGATCAGTCTTGGACTGTATGTCACAGTACACATAGTGCAATGCTGGACAATATAATACAGTGTATGAGAAGAAAACATTAGAGTCACACAATTTTTTAATGTAGACGTATTACTAGTATAGTGCACACAATAAAGGGATTGAGAGTACAGTTGTGACTCTCTGGTAAAAGTCTACACAATATAGTTTTGGTAAGCCATAGATATAGTACATTGTAGTTCTTTGTCACATCACTTGTTAGAAACATGGCCACCACTTTTAAATCATCAATGAGAAATAAAATCTCATAATTATGAGACAGTATAATTATGCCACATGCTAGATGTATAGTTCAGTCCTTTTGTCTGCACACAAGTCGTAGATGCTGTCTACAGGCTATTTCGCAATTTGGAACAGTATGGTAAAACACAATGTGCTGGAATAGAAGACACAGTGGTGCACATGTGGGGGGGGTTTCCCTCTCATTTTCTTTTATTTGGCTTCTTTTCAGTCCTGAATGGAAGACAGCAGACAGGCAGGAGCAGCAGATTGGACTTATGAGGTGAGGAAAGAAGCGAGGCCCATGTCTACACACACTCTCAAGAATACAATGACAGTGACCTGACATAGAGCGGCGCAAGGACATGCAGAGTGAAGACCATGTGAAAAGGGTATGTGGTGTGTGCATGTAGTGTGTGTGAACATTTTTTAATAGGTTTTTAGGACTAAAATGTCATGACCAGGAAAAACCTACAAAATCAGAAGCAGCACAATTACTTTGTATTTTTTATAAAACAAAAGTCACAGTACTGTGAAAAAGTACAAATTCTCTAGTCAAACGCACTATTTATTTATTATCCAGTGCCAGAGTAAGAACAGAAAATGTATGTTTAACAGATAATTACACAAAATCCAAATTTTTTTTTTCAGTTTTTAGTGTGGCCACCATTTGCCTTCAATATGGCTTCCGTTCCAGAGACTTGCTTTGAGGGATAATTTTCCGCAGATCCAAAGTTCAGTTGTTAGAAGTTGCATTTTCTGATTTTCACAATCTAAGCAATCCCGATCACATTCACTGATGACGAAATCTTGGTTCTAAGGTGGCCAGTCCATTGTTCTACAGCTACACATCCTTGCAGACCCATAGTGTTGAGTGTCTTCTCACAAAAACAACTGGAAATTTTCAGATCTGAAGCAAGAGTGGAGCATGATTTTCTCCTGTCTGTCAAGGATGAAAGCTTTAAGTACTCTTTATCTAATAGTGACAGTTTTGGTGGTCTGCCAGGCCTTGCACACTTGTTAGGGGTCACATTTTTTTTGCTGTTTTTAAGTAATTTCCTAACTGAAATGGAAGACAGCAGACAGGCATTAGCAGCA
This sequence comes from Pygocentrus nattereri, assembly GCF_015220715.1. Classification (NCBI taxonomy): domain Eukaryota; kingdom Metazoa; phylum Chordata; class Actinopteri; order Characiformes; family Serrasalmidae; genus Pygocentrus; species Pygocentrus nattereri. Next base: position 21,019,147 of record NC_051236.1, read on the forward strand.
GACTAAACATGTGTGAGGTGAGGAAAAATCTTTTTGTTTGAGTTTCTCAGGTTATGATTAAGATTAGGTTTAGGGTGAGGCTTAGGAAATTCTTATTACATATAGAGAATTTCACATATATCATTGCTGTTAGATCAATATCAGTCTCCAAATGCTAACTTTTCAAGTGAAGTTAAAAAAAAAAAATAAAATAACTTTTAATGCAAGTAAATATCTTTTTTTAACAGAATGTGAAAGGCAGCTAGCTCTTCCAAAGCTAAGCAAAGAGGTTTAGATGTGACAGTGGAGATCCAATACATATGGGATGTAGGTATGATCCCACATCCTGACAGGGTAGAAAAAAAAAACAGTGTGAGTGTATGTGTCTGCGACTCGGTAGGTGAGTTACTATAGAGTCATGATGACAGACTGCCGGGGAGTAAGATGGTGGTTGGAGTTAGAGTGTATGCTTCACATGCAAGATAAATGCTGAGTTTTTTTGTGCTGGGACTGGAGGCTTGTAGTGTTTGTGAGTTTTATTGGGTTGAGAAAAACACAAGAGACAAGCGCAAGCATAGTTGTGTGTGTGGTTCTGCTCAAGTGAGCCTGAAGAATGCCTGTGGATCCTGAGTTGGGAGAATAAGCCCCTTTCAACACTTCATAGACTGTCTCTCTCTCTCACACACATACAGGAAGCTGTAAAAAAGATGCAGGCCTACTGTCTCTCCCTCCATCCCTGCAAAATTCACCGTGTGGTGAAGGCACAAAAGCGCACACACACATGCACTAATATGCTTATTCAGGCAACAGGTTCTCTGCTTAGAAACTGGGTAATTACCTCTAATGGTTTCCATTTTGCCGTACTTCACATTATAACTTGGAAATTTTGATTAAGTTGTATGTCCCAAGGGGAACATGGGACATTTTAAACTTTGGACTGCGGTCGCAGATTCTTTATATTGTTAAGATAGAAAAATGTGTCTTGGATGACTTCTCATCATGTTTTTTAATCCAAAGAAGCATGTCAGTGCAGTAATAACAGCAGTATTTGTAAATGTTTAAAAGCTGTGATAGTGCACTCTCAGAAAAAAAGTGTCATTGGGGCAGTACCCCTCTTGTCTCTGGCACATCTGAGTACCTTTGATCAGGGGAAAAATTGTACCATAATTCTATTTTGAAATTCTATTTTTATTTATTGACTCCACACAACCTATCTCATCTCCAGGCTTTTTATTTTATTGTTCTGTTTTAAAACAGTAGGTTATGAAAAGATACAAATGTATACTTTTTCACTAAGAAAAATTTATTTAAGATTCATTATTGGACAAAAACTTACCTAAAAATGTTCTAACACTGTGGTGCAGTGATAATGTTTCTCACATCCATAAAATAGCTTAAAAACTCTTGAGGGCCTTCACGAAAAGACAGCTTTATCAAACCTTGAGTATAGAGATAGAAAAACACCTCACTTACCTACCATGTTCCCATATCTAACGCTGAATATATTTCACACAGTTTTAGTCTGTCAGGGGCTGGTTGCAACAAGATTAACTGCTAAATTGGTCATAGCTAAGATAGGTGTTAAGAAAGGACTTTTTCTCTGGTTAAAGTTTTGCCCACATGCAACTAAAATAGCTGCTCCTAAGGAGTCTGTGTTACTAAGCAAAATTGCTAGCTACTGTATGTGTACATAGGCCAGCTGATTTGTTCATTCTTATTTCTTGCAATATTTACAAGTCAAAGTTTATTTATATAGCGCTTTTTACAGCAGGTGTTGTCACAAAGGTCCACAGGTCCACACCCCCATGAGCAAACCAATGGCAACAGTGGCAAGGAAAAACTCCATAAGAGCAAGAGGAAGAAACCTTGAGAAGAACCAAGACCCCTCTGGTCAAGGAAAAACTCCATAAGAGCAAGAGGAAGAAACCTTGAGAAGAACCAAGACCCCTCTGGTCAAGGAAAAACTCCATAAGAGCAAGAGGAAGAAACCTTGAGAAGAACCAAGACTCCTCTGGTCAACCCCAGATAGCAATCAAGAATTAGTATAAAATATCAGAATACACAATGGAGAAAAACAGGTGGAGCAATGGTTAATGCATAATTACGTTGTATGTACAGTGGACAAGCAGCCAGGTGATCCCCCATGCCCCCTTTATTTTATTTCATTACCAGTCAAACCAGGGAATGATGTGAAGGGATCTTTGTTTTCACAATGTAGTAAGTCAGATGGAAGATTTTTATCATCTGATCCCATTGACCCACGTTATTCTTCATCAGGCTTTGATCAGTCCACCCTGCGGATTTGTTGGTGCCATCGCTGAAGATCATTGCCTCATAATAGTGCCTTTGTTGAATGCTGGGGACTTTTGAATATTGTGTGAATATCTGGTAGTTTGTCATTGAAACTCAAATCATGCTTGACAGAATATCATATCCTTCTTAAAATCTTGTCCTTCTCAAAAACGTACTCCAATGAATTCTTTTTACTCCACTCCATTCTGAACTTTGTAATTTGTTCAGCTGATCTGATGGTTTGTTAAAAGAGAAAAAGTCTCCATGGCAAGTGGCCACTTGGGCCACATGCTCTGCATTTTTTACTGGTGTGAACTGTTGTGGCTAGTGGCCCCAGACGACATTCCCTGGTCCAGACACATATCTATTTCTGACAGTCTTTGGTAGAATTCTAACATTAGTTATGGGTTTATCTTATGTATCGCTGTTCTGTCTGAACTAAATGGATCAGTTTAATCCGTGTAATCTCATTTATTTAATACTTGAATTCTTATTTATGAATTTACATCTAAATTATGCTATCCAGTTTGGCCCAGAGAAAGTTTCTTTTTTCAATCTTGGTTTCCTCCTCATGCTATTTTGGAGTTGTTCCTGCCACTGTCACCCTTTTTTATTCATTACATGTTTCTGTATGTTTGAAATCAGTGACAAAAAATATAAATAATTTGGATGCGAACTTTGCTTATTGGAATCTCTTTCTTATCCTGTTGAACAACATAACCCTTCTGAGAACCACTATAATGATGAGAAAAAAATAAGCACAAGATTGGAGCCTAGGGAAATTATTTTGCCTCTATATTCCCAAAATACTGTATAATCCCAAATACTGTAAAGTTGAAGATGGACTGTGGGTAAAGATGCATAGAGTCAGGGCTGTCAGGGTGGACCACCTGCGTAGAGCCCATTTTCCCCCTCAGGATTATCCCGGGTGTGTGCTAGGATGTTTGGGGGGGTTTGCTGGTGGCAGAGCCAGGGAGTAGAGTGAGTGGCGTGGAAAGCTGAGCTGGCGTGAGGTGCCAGGGGGGCTCTGCCACATATCGCATCCTCCCCACGCTGCCCCTTTTTACAGCCGCTTTGGTTCCGTGCTGCGCGGCTGCCAACCCGCCTTTCATGGGCCGGCTGCCTGGGCTGTCTCTCCAAGGTGGGTGCTCTTTCTCATTCAAAGCAGCCTCTCCGAGTTACCACAACAGCCCCACACAAAGCCTCAAAGAGCCTGCGCTCACCCCCTCCTTCCCCACGCCAAGCTAGGCATAGCTTTCCCACCAGCAGTCGAGGATGTGTGCTTATATATTAATGTGAGGAAGCTAGCCCATGTCTCCCCACGTCCTCTTGTTCACAGAGGGTACATTCCAAGGCTTTGTGATCTAAAACCTTGAGAACTGAGAACCCTTGAGCTTCTATTTAAGTCGAAGTGATAAGTGTGATCTGCTGCTTTGACAAGAGCTCAATGACCACTCAAAGTTAAATGCTCTGTCCTTCTTTCCAAAGTTTGCAGAGCAGAATAGCCAAGTGTATTTTGAGACAGTATTTAGAAAAGCATATATTTTATAGTCTACAGCATGTAAATTATTGACTGGTATGGATCAAGATCTAATTTTATAGCATTTTGAAATATGTAGAAAGCTTTCTAACACACAGTTCAGTGGTACTGTTTTCCATAATGACACACAAAATCTGATAAAAATACAAAAAAAAAAACTCGAAAGAGCCTTGAAAGTGGATAGCGACATATTTTACAATCAGTTCCTAACCAGCGAAGGCCAGTTTTTTTTTTCAATATGAACTATAGCTAACATAAAAATTAGTTTGATAAGATCACGTTTGTTTTCTTATGAATCTGCAATTTTATGTGCAAGTATAAGTATATGATAATGCATAACTTTTCATGCTGTGAAACAGAACATTTACAGTACTTTGTCACCTTATTAAGAACAGTAGATGAAGCGACACTCTAATGAATCCATTATAACCACTTTTTCAATTTAGCTCAAAGATTGGGTCATTCAATCAGTTCATTTAAGTCTCTGAGAAAATTTCATAATAATGTAAAATAATCTATCTGGGCAGCTATCTGGTACTTATTTGTACAACAAATAAATACATGAATAATGACTACTACCAATAATTTTCTTGCACAGGACAGCATGTGTAGTCTACATAGCAATGTGGTTATTTCTGTTTGTTTGTTTTTTTAAATAAAAAATGTAACCATACTGATGTATGCAAAGGATGGATTCTGGAGCATATGTAGAATTTCAGCATGCCAGTATTTAATTACAAGGTAAAGAAGAAATAATATAATTTATATGTGAAAATAGGCAGTAATCACATGGTTTAATATGGCATCAGCTGAGTTAATATTAGGTAGCACTGTAAGTGCAAGAGATGCTATGTTTTAATTGAGTATTTCTTAAAAGAACTGTCTGAGGCGTTAATGGAGATGATGATGGTGCTAAAGTAAAGAACGTAAAACACTGTTGTGCTGATTGTGATGGATCATTTGTGATTCCATGGTCTTTGCCCTACTTGTCTAATCCTGAGATCAATAGTTAGCCTTGATTAATAATCTTGCCAGTAGGTGTATGTAGAGCTGGTCAATATGGCAACATTTATCATTATCATGAATTACATCACAATTTGTCACAAGATATAGAAATAGTCACTTCCCAACTGCATGTTTGATTAAAAAGAGAGCACAGTTTGTCCTGTTTCATTGCATTTAGTTCAAGCACAGTGTGTATAATGTCAAATACATGTAATTGAACTCAGTTACTGATTGTATTTTTAAAATGTGGCACTACTTTGTCTGTTCTAACTCATGAGATGTCAAAATAAATAAATATTGTGACACATCACATATTGCAAAAAACGTCCTGAAGTATCATGATTTACGTTTTGCCATATCGTCCACCTGTAAGTATAGATTTGCTCCAAAACATTAAAAAAATACAAATAAGCAAAAAAGTGATTTTATGTGTGTTACTGTTATCTTAACCATTCCGTCTTTCTTAAGTTTTTATCCTTCATTAATCAATTAATACTGTGAATTTCCCCGCTGTGGGACTAATAAAGGATTATCTTATCTTAATCACTTTTTCAGCAACATTTCACTTGCAGATTGGTTATTCATGTCAGTTTAAGTCAAGTTTGTTTCACTTCAGAACAATATAACTTGAATTGTTGATATCCTGTATAACCCATGTGATCTGTTGGATGAGTGCAGAAGATGGTATTTTGTTTTAATTTTATTAGAGTTTTTTTATTTTAGTTGAGTTAAATAAACAGTCTAAGACATTAATGGAGATGAGGATGGTGCTAAAGTAAAGAACATAAATACTGTTGTGCTGATTGTGATGGATCATTTGTAATTCCATGGTATTCTTTGCCCAACTTGTCTAGTCCTGAGATTAATAGTTTGTGCTGGTTAATAATTTTAGCTCTGTCCATTTGTTAAGTGCTAACCCACATCTGACCTCCCGGTCCTGAGTCAATGTGTAATGCCCCTATTTGGATGTCCCTTTTCACTCCTGCTAACTCTGTAAGCTAATAGTTGTTGCCTTGTTTTTGTTTTTCTGCTGATTCAGCTCATTAGAGATTAGCTACAGACATTTTGTCACAAGTCTGGGCTGTGCCACCTTTTGATGGAGCACCTCTGCATGTGTTCTGTGACCAATTCTTTCTCACAAGCTTATGCCAGTCCATTTACACTGACCTTTTCAAGGTGGTGGAATTACAGACCTCAGCATCTTTGAAGCCAATGTGGGTAATAAAGCTAGAGAAAAGAGAACAATTCCAAATAGAGCCATTATCTCAGTAGTTTCCTGGGATACAGTTGATTGGTGGCTTTTTTCCCTTAAATATTCAATGTTGTCCCATCTTTTCTGAGCTTTTGTATCATAGCTAGGTTGGGGGGGTTGGCTAAAGAGTCACAGTATGCTAGTGTCCCACTGAGCACTAGCTCTGCTCTCAGCCTTTCTGACATTCTAATCATAACCTCAATTCCATGGGTGTTCTGGTCTGAGCTTCTGACAGGCAGTCTCTCTTTGTGCCTCAGGAGAGTGCTGCAAATAAGATTAAAATGGAGCATAATGGAGGTTGATAAAATGTATTTCACTCTGCAAACCCCTGACATCTGAGGCTGCTCTGGAGCGGCATGGGAAGTGAGTATGAAAAAGATGGCATGGAAGTGCACGCATTGAGATCAAAACGAGGTGAACTTACATGGCCAGGTTTTCTTTTGTGATTATGTTTTAAAAAAAAAAATCTATGGTCAAAATTACTGGCATTTGTTTTGTGTATGTTGAACTCGATTGTACTACTGAATGTATGGGGATTTTTTCTGGTTTATGCTAGCTTCCAGCTTGGGTGAAATGTCTACTACACCAAAGTTTAAAAAAGGCCTGTTCACTGAAAGGCCTATGTGGATCCCTGTGACAAGCAGCACAGAAGCATTCCTGACCACTTGACAGCTCTCGCCCTCTTGAGTTTCAGCCTTAGCTGTGGTAATCTAATAAATGTTTGAGGGCTTAATCAATTTGCAATGCTTGAGGAGCATCTCTCTAATTCAGTTCGTTAAAAGACAGAGCGATGAAAAAAGAATACTTTGACAAAGAGAATGAGTGAGCCCAAGAAAAAAAGTCCAGCCAATAATGGCTCCTGGAGCATAAATCTTATTCATGGTGCACAAAGTGGTCAGTGGACGAATAGAGGAGAGAGAGTGAGCTCTTTCTGGAGATCTATCCCTCTCATTATCTACACATCTTTCTTCTGAAGAACTCTCGGATTGGGTCTCATTGTGTTTAACAGCAGGTAGCAGAGGAGTGTCAGGTCAACCCCAGGGTCCCCACTTACCACCCCTCTCCTCATCCTGACTGGTAAGGGTAAGAGGCCAGGGCATAAAGGCTGGGAGGGATTGAGAAGCATGTGCAGAAATCTCTTGCTTGATGGAATTCGTCCTCTGTCAGATTTAATGTGGAAAATGGCACATTTAAAGGGGAATAATACCAATGTTTTAAAATATCTGTACAATTAAATTAAAATGTAAATTGTTCACAGTGATGGAGGAATCACACATCTGCCTCTAAAAGCTACCTCACAGAAAGCTATTACACTGTAAAACCTGATGAACCAAATGGTTTTAGGCAACTGATTACCTTAAATGGTTTGTTATATAACTCAAATCCTTTGACCAAAAATAATTCTCTAAACTGAATATGAACAAAACATGTCTCTTGTTGTATACACTTATGTAAATTGAGTTAATTGAACTAACTCCATTAATTTTGTTGATTTTAAAAAGTATTTTGAACTTATATGTTATAGTTGCACTAACTCAGCACAACTAAGTAATTGTAAATTCAATCCTCTGCTAGGCTAAACTAGGCCGTCATTGTAACAAATTCATATTATACAGCAGAAAAAACAATAATTACATTGTTATCTGTTAATGTCTGTTTTGTTCAACTTAATTTTACTTCTATTTTACTATCATCTTGCCAAAAACTGACAGTTTGGCTCACAGTGCAAAACTAATCTGATATTTCACTACCACAAAGCTACATTCAGCAAGTGTAAACTTGGCAATTCAGGTTTCTCAGTACTGATTTGTATTCAGTACTGAGCTCAAAGTCCAGAAAATAAGTATACACCCAAGGAAAGTTCGGCTGGAGAGAATGACAACAATGGAAACGGAAAGGGAATCAAGGTGGAAAGACACGGCCAATGTGCAAATATATGGTAGCAAGAACCAATAAGAATGAAGTGGGTTTTTTTGAAGGTTGATTTGACCAAACATTTATCAAGTGAAGCTGAAAGATCTAAACTACATTGTAATAAATTGATTCAACTTAAAGATCCTGTTTGCTTGTCTGAAATCATCCAAATAAAGTTATGAGAAAATCATATCAAGTCTGAATAATTTGAATATAATCATTTATGCTGCCTATCAGATAAATGCACAGAAATCCCAGTAGCTCAAACACTGAATCAACTAATGTTTTAGCTACAAAATTTTAGAACATATTGCGCTTGTGCTAAGGTGACCATCTACTTCTGACAGACATCAAGACTATTTCATGTGTCTGACATCCATCACTTTTAACACTATTTTTTTTCTCACTTTTAGCTAATTCTGAAAAGACTAAACCCAGGACTAATACATGGAGCAGTCATTCATTATAAGTGTGCATATATAGTTAGAAAAGGGGCAAAACAACACTACATTTTCAACATTCTTTAAAAACAACATATTATTAGCCTGTCTGCAAGTATTATCACCTTAAATAAAAATAGTGAATATAACACATTTAAATGAACAATCTTAAAATGACTGAGTTACCATTGCAACAATTCATTTTTGAGTTAGTTTGTTTGATTTTTTTAGATTAGGTTACTCCAACTTTCTGTAGTATTTATGTTCTGTTTACTTAATTCTTTCTTTAAGATGTGCAGTTAGGTTTTACAGTGTACAGAAAATGCTAATGCATACATTTTACCATGTACGAGACATTGTTTTAAGATGGTTTTGAAATACATTTATAGTGGAGTGATACATGTAGGGAGTAGTGTGGCAAAACAGTCCCAAAAGAAAACTCCTTACAAAGGAAAATATGTGCAGGTTCACTGGACATTTTGGATAGTAAATAAAATGGCTACATGTATGTTTTAGACAGCATGGAATTATGAACTTTGGTTTCTATCACAAAAAATCCGACTCGGAGGATCTGCTAAATGCTGTAAATGATGTACACATTTGAGTTATGTAAATTCAACCACTTTTTTTGCAGTGTACTTATGCCCCTTGGTTTTATCAAATCGTGAGAATATATATTGCCCACAAACTCATTCACAGTAGGGGAACCAGTGACCGTCCGATGCTGGGGTCCATTTTGTATGATGGGGTTTGATCTTGGCAGGGTGGCACTGTGTTGCTGTCACTGATAAAAGCTGCATCGCTGCCACCTGTGGTGACAGGAACGCGCCCATTTCACTTTCCCGGACAGTTGTATTATTCATATTGTAGTATCGTGTTCCCTTTGATTCCCCCTTGTCTTGCCGTTTCCCCCGCAGTTAGCAAGAGCGACAGCCCTGTGGGAGGCTAGCTACTCTCTCAGGCCCGAGAATGGAGCTCCCCACTTAGTGCTGCGGCTAATCGAATAACAGCCCCAGCATGGTGCCCAGTGTGAGGGCCGTCTCAGTGGGACAGAGAGGGCAGCTCAACCAGAGGCTGCAGGTACCTTTCATCCTGCTTAGCAGGCGAGCTCCAGCGTCCCGCTGCTGGAAATTAGTCGTCGGCTGGCCTCTCTTTCTGCTGGTGTCAGGCGCGGGCCCCTGATGAGAGATTTGTTGATATGATAACTCGATTAGGCCTCAGGCTGCAGGACATGGTGGCAGAGAGCCAGTGGAACAGAAGGAGGCCTTGCTCCTGCTACTTAGCCTCTCCTTAGTAAACTGTCGTCTCAACCTGCGAAAGCCCTGTAACTTAACCTCAGCAGTGAGTCCTCTATGCTAATTACTGATGCAGCTTACAGTAAAGGCCACAGATGAGTGCTCAGGGTGGCGAAAACAACTGAAATCTTCAGAAATGCAGGTTTGCTGGTAACAAGATATTTTGTACATATAACATCTGCTTTCATGATATTCTAGGTAAATATTCTTTGCATTGTTTTAAAAGACCCTGGGTTTGTCAAAAGTAGAGTAAGGTACAGTAGGTGACTGAACACATACAACTTCACCAAGTGATGCGCAAATAAAGAAAATATTAAAATATGTTTGTACACTGATATGTATTTTTTCTGACAGTACCAAAATAACATATGGTAGCTGTCTTTCAGAGTTACGCTAGTGTTGTTTTGTTCTCTCAGCACCACTGAACTGAAGCGTACTCAGTTTAGATCATTTTCCTTAAACTTTTCTGTCCCGAGTTGGCTAGGATTTCACCACTATGAAAAAAGTTGTTGCATTCTGATACATGATACTTTTCCATCTCTCTTCCAGTTTTTTGTTGCTTGGCGTTTGGGGGCCACTCAGTCAATTAAGTTCACATCTCCGTTTTGCCAAACAACAGTGTCCGGCAATATGGGCATGCTAAAGACCAAACAGGAGCCTCCCCTTTCCAGCCTGGCCATTGAAGACACCAAACAAAGGCCAGCCCCTCTCTGTCTCGATGGCTCCTCTCTTTGTTGCCTCTTCGGCCCCCATAAAGGAAGAGGGACGCTCTTGTTTGCCCAGGAGGTGGTTTAATGGCCCTGGGCAGAACAATAGGGCCACATTCAACCTCGCCGGAGGGGCTCATTATATGGGACTGCTCCCAAAGCACTGGGTCCAGAGATGTTCCCACTGGGCCCAGTGAATGGCAGCGAGAGACAGGGGGGTACACTCTAGGGTAGAAAGGGTCCATTGAGGTGATGGGCAGGTTCCATCTGCCCCAGTGCCTCCTCACCTAGCCTCTCGACAGTCAGGGGCCTCTCCCAGCACAATGGGCAAATTTAGTGTGTCGGGATGGCTTAAAATGCTCACTTTAGAAGGAGCCATTGAGGGAAATATCAACACTGCGGATGGGGGGATCAGTTTATTCATCCATTCCAACCCCTTTCCATTGACTAAGTTCCTTTTCCTTTCAGCTCCTTTCTCCTTTTTCCCCATTCAGGCCACTTCTCTCATCCCCAAAACTTCAGACCTCGCTATTTTTCCCATACCTTGCAAAGGGGCGGATGACAAGAATTAAGTTAGTTCTGCCACAGCCCTCCATTTTTGTCCCTTCTTGGTTGTGGCAGGTATCGGAGAGATTGATGAAATAGACCATTAATCAAAAACGTCCCACTGACCAGCTCACAAGTGTTAGGTAGCACATGTGAGCAGTCCACAGTCAGTGCTAGTCACGCAGAATATATATTTCAGAGACCTTTATTCCAGCTTTCATGACTTCAGTAGCATAAAGTGTTGTAAAATAATAATTATGAATGACTTTTGACTAAATGACCTGCCTCTCATCCAAACAAAACATAAATACACTCTATGTCCACCTGCTCTTGCAACATTTCTGCTGAAAACAAGGGTATTATTAGAGAGTTTGTCTCCCTTTTGTTGCAGTAACAGCCTCTACCTTTCTGAGAGCACCTTACACAAGATGTTGGAACATTGCTGGGAGGATTAGATTGCACTCAGCCGTGGGAGCTTTAGTGAGGTCAGGTGCTGATGTTGGATGATTAGTTCCACTCCAGCTCATACGAGAGGTGGCGCGCCATCACCCCAAAGAACTAAATTTCACAGCTGTACAGCACAATACCTGGGAGCCTCATACCCCTCTGTCCAATGCATGGTCACCTATGGCCCATGTCCAGCTGCTCCAGAGCATCGTTCCAGATCATTAGAAAAATCATTTTTATCTATCCATAGACTTCTCCTGAAGCTGATTCTGTTAAATTGGACCATATCAGTAGGTGTTCGTGTTTTATTATTTTCTTGATAATGCAGTTAATTTCAAAACTTGCCATGTTTCAAAGAATGACTGGAAGATCATTGTTGGGTTATATGTTGTGAATGCTGTGTCAAAAGGCTGTGTCTATGGTTCAGCAATGAAACCTACAATTTGGTATGCATTCATTGTATTTTGATTCTTACCCAGATGGATATAACTCCCATTTGAAAGTGCCCAAACTTGTTTTGGAGTAGAGACCTGATTCCACTGTGTTGCTGCAAATAGTCATAGGAAACTCGAAGACAGAAAATGCTAATGAACACACATCTTTATTTGATTATTTTTTAGTCTTAACTTTTGTTCATTGTTAGGGTCAGGTCGTTATTTACTGAAAAAGGAACAGCGAGTGAAAATGTACATTCCAGTGACCTTAAGATAGCCCACTGATGTTATTATATTGTTAGGCATTAACAAGAAACTGTAGAGTAAATAAAAGTCTGCTTTTCTTGCTGAACATATTTTCATTCTCTTTACATTTTTTGTAATGATTGATTTTGTAATGATTGACGTGATTGACTGCCTTGCTTATTGATGATGCCTGTGTGGAAATCTGTTTAAATTCTCTGCATCTTCTGCTAGTGTTTAATCTTGTATGTGATCTGCATATTCATACAATGTCAGAAAAAGAAAGAAATCCTTTATAATGGACACTTATAGCTTAGAGCTTATAGTCTCAGTCTCACCCATGTGAAGTGCCACCCTCAGGACCAGACCAGTGGGTACAGGGACCCAGCATATGGTGTGTTCCCAGAACCCCTAGCGGGGTGCCTTTGAGTCCCTGCTGTGCAGGCGCTGTTGAATCTATGGGACACCACACATAAGGACATTTATCATATTTGAGCCATATCTCTTCTGTGAAAGCTCTTTAAACTCATGTCAGTAAGAGCTCACATGTCTGCATTTCTCTCTTGCTCTTTAGTTTTTGTCTGAGAGTCTGTCTGAACATTTTGTTGTTCTACACAAAGATTAGGGTTCCTAATGTGGTGTTCTTTAAATGAAAACCCACAGTGTCAAACTGGTCTCCAACATAATATTACATTATCCAGCGTTGGTTGTAGATGTTTAGCACAGATGTTTTTGCTTTGTACCACTACCATGTGGCATAATAGTGTGGTTATCTTGGTTTTGAACCAATGATCTTTTGCATAAGTAATATTCTGATTCCTACTACCTGAAATGCTATCCTACTGTGGTAAACCAATGCAATTGTATCCCACTCATGAGAATAAGTTCCACCAAAGTTTTTCTTAGTAAAATATTTGACAGTCTAAACAGCTTTGACATTTCCAGAGAGCTGCAGTGCTACACAGTATGATGCTTTTCTTGCTCTAATATAACTGATCAGCTAATTACCAGGCCCTTAATTAGCTGATTTATTAGGTCTGTTATAAGGGATTACACTGTAAATTCTAACATTCACTTTCTTTGAGAAAAACTGGGAAACTCATGTGAAGGCAAATTCATGTGAAGTTACTTATTAGCTAAAAGTAAAGTGTTTTAAAGTTTGAGATACTTTTCAGGGAAGTTGACTGAGTGATTTCAAGTAAATTTACTTTCAGCCCTTCAGTTATTCTTCTAACATTATAGCTACTAGGAAAAAGTGAGGCAATAAGTTTCCCAATGTTTTCTTGTAAGATGAACTTTACTCTCACAGTAAATTAAACAGCCAGATATACTGCCACAATCAGTTTAAGTGAATGGAATTATGGCAGATGTGTGACAACATAGGAAACTTGCCAAGCACTTTTCAAAGCTTTATTAACTTTATTAACAGCTTTAAACGAAGAGTAGAATAACCAAAACAACACAACTAAACCCCCCTTAACTCTCTTTCAGAGCTTTCACCAGTTGTAGTTACTATGCCCTTTTGACATAAGTCCCTGGGGAAGCTGGGTCGAGTATGTTATTTCTAATATTTCTAATTATTTCTAATTTCTATTTCTACAGTGCAGAAAAATGCAGAAATGATACAAAATTAGAAATGTGGAAATTTACAAAGTTTGCTTTGGAAAGTATATACATTCTTTGCATTATTTTTGTAATGTTTACTTTGGTTTAACTTGAAATCTGCTGAAGTGTACATGACCTTCATTTCCATAAGGTTTGTCCACTTGTATAACCTACAGCTCTGTCCAGCCTACAAGCATCATCTGGCTCTTATAGAACTTCATTCATTCTCTCAACCTTTGTACATGCATATATCTCCGTTACTGCACTGTGGCCTTGCTGTTGATGTCAACATACACATCTGGAAAGTTCAAGAGCCTGCACTCACTTTACACAGTTTTTTATGATTCTATGACCCCAGTGCTGACCCATTCTGCCTTTTTGCCACTGTCACATAAAGTCCTGCCCTACCATGTCATCATTTACTTAAACCTACTGATTTACAATAATGGATCTTACAGATCTCCATACAGACATATTTTTCTCCAAATGTTTTCTTCTCAAAAAGTTTCTTTTTTTTCCCTTGTTCTACCACAAACTGTTTTTCTTTTCCACTTTCACCATTTTATCTGTTGGAAAACACTATTAAACTGAACATAAGTGAGTGGTAATTTTCTTGAACAAAGTCTTTGTGGTAGCCTCACTACATTCAGCAACATACCAAATCTTGGCACTCATACCTTTTGTTTGCCACTTGTAACAACGAAAGTAGGCAGATTTATTTATATATCTTCTTTTTCTGAAGTACTGCTCAAAGAGCTTCTGGACATGATGTTGAGTCTTTGAAACATGCACATACCAGCAATGATGCAAGACACGAACATCAAAGGTCATAATTCTGCCTGCATCCAAACCTCCTTTATAAAGATCACTAGAGATTACATAATCACAAATATTATTTTTAAGATCCAACACTTGGAAACAAAAGCAGACGAAACCTTAAACCTGGACATGGATTGCTCCAGAGGTTGTTTTGCATGAAAGCAGCCTACTGTGTGTGGTGAAAACGAGTGGTGCTTCGGCTGCCTACGGCTAGGAGGTACGATACAAGCACCAGACTTCTAAATGATGAAAGCTCTTGGCACAGGGGAGGCTTAAGCTGAGTGCTCTAAGCAAAAAGCTAGCCGCTTTTCAACTTAGCATTTTCTTCTTTTTTTTTTCCCAGGCACTCTCTGAGACATGGGTGAGTTTAGGAGTGCAGCACCTCGGAGTGAAGGCCCCCCGTGGGGGCTGTGCGGGTATATAGTGGTGGGATGAGGCTGGTTTTGATGGGGTTGTGCTAGAGCAGCTTGTATCTGATCCAGAAGGGCTGAGGTCCCACCGGGTGCTGCTGTAGCCTCGGTACGATATGACCCACACTTCAGAGCAGGCCACGCGGAGGAGAGAAACTCTCTCACAAGCCATTGGTTTGATCTTTTTATATCAACAGCTTGCGGAGCTGCATTTCCTCTGTACTGCTTTTATCAAGGCTTTATCACCTTTTAGTTTTGTGTTCAGTGGGTCTTTAGAATACACCAGATCTCTAGACAGGAAGAAGTGGTCAAAAGGCTGTGACCTTTCTATTGCCGTAAACTGAATCAAAGCTTTTAAGTTTCTTTCTACAAAATGGAATATTATTTAGAAATTTATGCAGTGTATATTGTGTGATGAAGTAATTTACACACTAGTAAAATTATGTTGTAAATGCCAAAGGTCTGTCCAAAAAGAATATATTGTTTTTTCAGATTTAAAAATAAAACTCTGGGGTTTCTAAGTGGCGCAGCGGCCTTGTCACTGGGATTACTAGTTTGATTCCTGGTGATGCCACAGCTACCCATGACTGGGCATCCAAGAGACCATAATTGGCCTTGCCGTCTCTAGATAGGTGCTTCTCTTGCTCCTTCTGTCAGGTGGCTGTTAGAATTGGCAGTTGGTGTTCTTCTTCGATCATGTTGAGCTGTCCAATGATGTTGCGTTAGTGGTGAAAAGATGTGGTGGTACCTTCACACATGTCAGAGGAAGCATGTTCTAGCCTTCAGCCTCTCAGTTGGCTAGCATTAGCTATTATAAGGTGGAACCTAGCCAGTGAGTGAGATCTGGCTAGGATGAAATTGAGGGGAAGACTTGGTTAAAACAAAAAAAAAAAAAAAAACAAGAATGATGTAAATCTATGCTTTACATTTTTATTAACATCTTTAATGCTAATTAAGCAACTAAGTAAGTTTCACTGTTCGGATTTGTGCCAACTGTCATGCAACAGGCAACCTGTTTATCATATGTAAGGTCATAGATGCCATCATTTCCTTGCCAAGACAGAAATATGATGCAATGTCATGCATTTTTTAAAAATGACTTCTACCATCAAGTTGCTTCTGTGTATTTATATATATAGTCGTTAGGAACAAGCAGAGGTGAGGAAACAAGAGTCAAGTCTGGCTGAGCCACAGAGTGAAACTGAGAGGCCTTGAGAGGGAGTTAAGGCATAAAATCACCTTCTTAAGCAGTGAGAGTGGGTTACGGGAAAAAAAAAACGGTTGTGCTACCTAAGTGAAAAAAGCTTGTGGAGTGAGTCCAGCTGAAGGAGTGAAGCAGTCTCAGAAGGGGCGAGTTGGCTGAAGGCCCGGGCCCAGGCGCAGAGCTGCAGCGTGTAACCTCGGCCTGTTTATGTTCCACATTCTGACGGCGGGGAGGCCTTAAATTGGATCCATGCTGCAGGGGATTAGGCCTATGAACCCTGGGACGTGTGTGTGTGTATAAGGGGGCTGGATGGTGTGGGACGGAGGGAGGCAGGCAGACATGTGTCCTCAGGGTTGGGAAAAAGTGCAACCCACACATTACACACACACACACACACACACACACACACACACACACACACACACACACACACACACACACACACACACCCTCTACACACACATGCATATTCACATACACACCCATGCGAGCATACTTACATGTACACATACACCAGGGGCATAGCTGTGGGGGTCCTGGAGGGGCTTATGCTCCCCCCACTTGAAAGCCAGCCCCCCCTCCCCAAAATCTGACTGTTATAATAAAATCTTAAATGCCAGTGAAAATATTACAAAATATAAGCTCATTGTGGGCAAATGTCTTCTACTTTAAACAAGTAAAGGAGACAAAGGTTTTAGTCTTGTGGGGCCAGACGTGAACTTGTAACAAGAATACACATCTGGGGACATCTTTTGGTGCTATATTTCAGTGAAATCTGCCACTAACAAGTGTATCCCTCTTTCAAATTCGACCCCAGATTCCTCTAGTTCAAGGACTTTTTATATCCAAAGTACAATGGGTAACACAAGAACAACAACTAAACAACTGGTGCCATGGTATCGTTTTCTCCTCAACTGCCCGATAAACCAATAAAACGTTATCATTAACTAACAGAGCAGTTTTTTGTTTTTATGTTTATTTTTACCACATGTGATGTGTTCTCTGCTCATGTGACACACATCTATATATTTATTTGGAGTATTGTGAGAGTCCTGATATATCCTTGGGCTAATGACAGCAAAGATTGTATATCTGATGAAAGGCTTGTTATCCATTGTATAATGTTGTAAGTGCACCATTGCCCCTACTTTGAGCTCCTTCATGTGGTATTAGATTGGTTTAGAAAATGTAGGCAACCTAGCTCTCCCACTGGTTAGGCCTTCTGAAGGTAGACTGAGTCATGTGTCAGATGGACTGCTGACATAGTAACAGAGAAGTGACAGTGGATTCAACCTAGTATGTTTTGATTCAACCTAGCCTTGGGAGTGACCAATTTTGAGTCAAAAAGTAGACTGTAAGTCTCCTGGAAGTCCTAAATACCACACTGACACTGAGTATTTGAAATGAAAAACTGCGACAACAGCTCAATGCCAGGGCTCTTTACTGAAGGAATCACTGTAGAACTACTACAAGATAAAATACATGTTAACATTTCAGTTACAAATAAAACATGGCAAATCTTATACCAGCTACAAATTAGTATTTTGTAGCTGCTTCTGTGAGAATGCCTAACACTTGTAGAATGTTTTTATAATCAGCTACAAATTAGTATTTTATCTCGAATGGTGCAAAAATGTGCATACTAGTTGCTGTTATATTACTGGAAGAGAGCTACTATACTGTGTGCTAGGCACTAGCAGAACTTAGCATTATTGTAGGAATGTTTTTTCTTTCTAACATTTATGGCCTTAACTGAAGACTGACACAAACATGCACAGTCACACGCTTACAAACACACACACACACACACACACACACACACACACACACACACACACACACATATCCACTTACACAATGCTCTGTGAAAATGAGATATGTGTGTGGGTGTGGGTGTTCACGTGTGTTCATGTGTGCCACACACACACACACACACACACACACAATCATCTCACTCTCCCAGAGTCTGGCAGAGGCGGTGAAGCTGCAGTGTAAGGCTCCATGTGTGGCGGATGTTTTCCACGAGCGAGACAGCCAGCTTGGCCGCAGCTGTCCAAACCGCAGGGCCTGGGGAAGAGGAGGAGAGCAGAGCGGAGAGTGTGTGTCAGGGTGTGTGTGTGTGTACTGAGAGGAGGCAGCCAGCACTCCTGGCAAAGGTCACACAGTCCAAGACGGCTGCAACTGTGGGAACTGTCCGGAAAGGCATGTGCAAAATGCTGTGTGCCGTGGTATCGTTTTCTCCTCAACTGCCTGATGGAAAAGACTTGCGAACACAAGTGTTTGTATGTGCTGATTTTTCCATGGTTGTAGTTGCACTACTGAACATATAGGAAAAAGTGGGACACATGCACACGTATGAACATACCAAAAAACTCTCAAATATATCTGCATGCTTCTGTGAGAATGCCTAACACTTGTAGAATGTTTTTATAATCAGTTATTACACAAGCTCATGAGGTCTGTATTTTTTTTTGTACAATGACAAAATGAGTTAAAGGGGAATTTCACGACTGAGTGTTTTGTACGAGTCGATGTCATATATATATATATATATATATATATATATATATATATATAGAGAGAGAGAGAGAGAGAGAGAGAGAGAGAGAGAGAATGTTTTATTTAAGAAATGTTTTATTTATAGAAGGAATTATTTAAAATTAAACAGGTGCATTACATTTACAACTTTCTTTAGGAAAGTACCATCTTGAGTCATAATCATGAGTCATGATCAGTCAAACTTTGTCATTACTTACTATAAACGAAACAGCAATCTCTTTAAAGTGTATCTGCAATGCATATAAAGGCAAAAAGTACAGGATACACATGTTCAAGTACACATGTTCTGATAACTGTTCTGATACATGCTCACATGTAACTGAAGGATCTGCTTCAGATGGCTGACATTTGTAATTATGTATTGTTGATACAAATAAAAGGTAATGATGTTAGCTGTTAGGCTAGCTGCTGGCTGAGTGCTGACTCACACTGCTAGAGACATTTTTAAGTAAAAAAAAACAAACAAAAAAACTATGCATACAGTGTGGCTGTCTGATTCAATATCAAGCTAGTTTTATTGTTCAGTGACAGCAGTTTCACTTGTGTGAGACATTTTATGGATATGTCAAAAATATGGTATCAGTATTAACTTATATTTTTGACTATTGTCATGCAACCGACCCCCACAGAAAATATCTAATATAAATACAATGCATAGGGAAGGAACATGTCCCCCCATAAACCCTCACTTTGTGCACCAGTGGGATTTAGGACAGTGGTCTCCAACCCTGGTCCTGGAGAGATACCTTCCTGCAGAACCTAGTTCCAACCACAGTTTGGCAGGGATCTGGGTTGGACATCTCTAATCTAGAATATGGATATAATGGAAATACGCTAGGCTGAGTTGCAATTGAGAGCAAATAGGGGAAAACATGGCTGTGACATCATGCAGTGCTTTGAAAAGTATTTGCCCCTTCTCAGTTTGCTCTGTTTTTGCATGTGTCAAAATGTTTCAGACCATCAGATTATTATTAGACAAGGATAACCCAAGTAAACAAAAAAGTTCAGTGAACTTTTAGAAGTTAAAACACAATCATTTTTTACAGTGTAGTTTCTTAAGAAGAAAATATCAGATCAGTGTTGGTATTTGCCCACACAAAAGGTTTCAGTATCTGCATCGCAAAATAAACAGTGGTATTGTGCCATGTCTAGTACAAACCTGTTACCTTTGCAGAGCAGAATATAAGGAAGGCAGAGAGGGAGGTCAGAAAGTGTCTGAGAAAGCAAGAATGTGCAGGCATTTCTTTCGTAATACAAATATACACATTCTAAATTGAAGATTTAATTTTAATCTTTTGAAAAAAACTGTTCATTGCTGTGTATCATTATGTTAACTGCAGCATAAGCACATAAGAGTGTTTCTCTCTTTTCCACCTTTCTATGAGCTCAGTGCACTTCCATTCACTCCGCTGCACCTTTGAAGATAGTTAATCCCACTTATTTGCTTTCCCATGCCTGAGTCAAGCCTTTCTGTGGACTGACTCTGGAGAATACAGTATACATCCACACTATACCCCCTCCCACCCCCTACCACACACACACACCTTTCCTCTTATCCAAATAGGATGTGGCTGAACAGGCTCTATAATGGGAATGAATGGTGTGTAAATATGATCTTACCCCAGCTCTTTTATCAACAAAGCTACATCTTCAGTTTAACTTTGAGAGGCTTTTATATCCCCTGACATGTATTCAGTGGGGGAGCATTCAAAAGCCTCAATAAGTAGTCCCCATAGGACCCTCTTCTTATAATGGGATCCAATTCATTACAGTAAGTAACAGTGGCTGTCATTATATTGTCTTCTGTGAAGAGGTTGATTTGGAGCTCTTTAGTTGGCAATTGTTTTTAGCCCAGTGCTGGATCTTTCACTTCCATTCAGGGTCAGGGACATCCAGCTCATGTGGAGGTCCCTGAGGGAAGATCAG
This sequence comes from Pygocentrus nattereri, assembly GCF_015220715.1. Lineage (NCBI taxonomy): Eukaryota > Metazoa > Chordata > Actinopteri > Characiformes > Serrasalmidae > Pygocentrus > Pygocentrus nattereri. Next base: position 21,039,764 of record NC_051236.1, read on the forward strand.
ATTGGGCAGCTACAACAGCTAGCAGCTACTGGGGAGGAAGATTATTGCTGGTGATAAGAAAAGAGTGGCATAATTTGTAATATTAATTATCACATGTAGCTTATTGTAACAAGCTGAGAAATTGTACTAAATGTACAGATTCTGGTCTTTGAAAATCAAAGTTGGTACTTGTAGTAAAAGAGATTTTTATTACTGTTTAATTTTGATGAAAAACTCTTCTTGTCATTTCTAGAAATCAAAACTAATAGAAAAATCAAAAGAGTTGACTTAAACTTGTCGATACAGAATACAAATTGATTGGAATTGTGTAATTAATTATGTAATTACATTACATTAGTAATAATGATGGACTTAACAGTAACAAAAGCACAATAAATTAGCTGCTAATGTGCTTTTAAGTGCTTTCAACTTATTTTTGGTCTGAACATTTTTGGTTATTAATATTTCACAGCTGCTAGTCCACCTTTGACCTTATTTCACATAGTGAACATAAGGAGATGAGGTAATGTGCACTGTTAGCTTGAATGCAGCCATCCAGGACTGAGCTATTCCCACGGCAGCTCAACATGAGGCATTTTACTAACCTGCACTCCTCCATCCACAAGCCTGTGTTTATGTTCTGTGTAATTGCAGGCCTCAGTCTGGGGCAGGCTTTTTTCCTAGTAAACGGCAGAGCATGGTTTAAAACCTGTTTACTTTCCAAGGCCTTCTATACTGAGCAGCAACACACACATACTCATGCAACTGACTTTATTTAACTCGACTGACCCCCAGATCAGAGCGACCGCAGCATGCCCCACTCCCTCTAAGCACAGTCTTTCCCATTTTCCTCTAACAATTAAGCCAGTTATCAAGCAGGTCCTTTTATTTATATGAGAAAGCAGTCATGCTTTGTTTGGTAAGCTTGATGGTCAAGGTGATGTAATATTAAAAAACAAAAGCGATGAAGTCTGATTGGCTAAGCCCTGTTCAGTATACTACATATAATTGTTAACATAATCAATATAAACTGTACACATATGACATGTATGACTTTACATAATAATTGAATTCTGTAATACTTAATGATGTCAGAGTTAACAATAAGATAATAACATGATAAATCAATAATGCCACTCATTTTTAAAACTGCTAATGCCTTTTATGAATTTGACCATTCAAATCCTCCATAATTCCAGTCTGAAGCCCAATTGCTAGCACATTGTTGCTATGACTCCATGACTGCTTTCATAAAGCAAGTTCCGTTGGCGACTATTTTTTGATAAAACGAAAGTTTTTTCCAGCTTCTGCCATGCCGTAACTTTGTATCACCTACATATATTGAGTCTGAAGTATCATATGCAGGCAAAACACACCATTGATGCTGGCAATAACAGTAAGCTCAGTATTATTAACATTGGAGGATGTCTTTGGAAGATTTTGCTGGGTAGTGCTTATAAGAGAACCGTGGATGAGTCAACAGTCCACAAACTCACAAAACCATTTAAAATAGAGGAAAACTGCAGTTCCTCGTGAAACATGTATGTTGATGTAATGTAGAAGTACGAGGGAAGGGACTTCAGTCAGACAAGTTTCATCATTGAACTACTGTAACATTTGAGGTGAGGAGGCGGGATGCAAGTGCGAGTTGCTATTATTCAAATCAGATTTAGAGTCCAGAACCTGAGTAACAGAGGTATGAAGAAAAGAAAAGTCCATAATGAAACAGAACTGACCAACAAGATGAAAGAAAACAAACAACAAGGTAATATCCACCATGCAAGACAAAGAGACTGAGCAAACACAGCGGTATAAATACACTAAGGCGAAACGAGAAACACCTGGAACTAACAAGAGGGCGGATCTACAAGCAGGTGGAGCAGAAAACAAAGGGGCAGGACCAGGGAGGAGTAAAACAACAAAAACACAACTGACAACTGTTTTATTCATGTACTAGCCCTGGTGTTCAAGCAGTACATAAAAAAAAAAAAAAAAAAAAAAAAAACAAACATTATACTGTTCATGGAATCATTTTAGACCACTATGGTGCTTGGTGATCATAGTATATCGCTGTTGTCGGAAGAAAACCTTGTATATCCATTTTTGACGTTTTTCAGTTTTTTACATAATTTAACAATGCTTGTTTCCTTTTGCATTGTCTGTAAATTTCATGATAAATGGACCAATAGAAACGGCCCAGAATTACTTGGAAAAAAGTCTGGTTCCATTGACTTACATTAAAAATAAAGAAATCTTTTCCTTCTCCTGTAAAGTTCCCATTTTGGAGATTTTTGAAGGTTTTCTTCCGACAACAGCTGGGGAATAAGTGTTTCTTGTGATTATTAGTGAGAAAAAGTTTAGTGATTTTTTGAATGATGGTGTGTTTCATCAAATTGTACTTTGTTGCCCCTTTATAAATGCTTTAGAATGTCCCTAAACCTTGGTTAATGTACTGAAGATGCACAGCATCTCCTGGTTCGTTAGTGTGATATGAAAAGGCAATGAAGACTGACTAAAACACATGTTAAAGAAAACTTCTTGTTTCGTTGCAATATATGGGCAAAGAGTCAGTATGAAAGAAGTGACAGAAGTGTGTTTGAGAGGTAGTGAAAGCCTCCCTCAGAGTCTACTGCTGTATGGCTCGTGCTGCTGAAGGGGAGTGTGATGTAAGTGTTAAAATAGCTCCTTATGCGCTGCTGACTAACACCACCTATAATAATCTTCAAAGGCAAAGGGGGGCATACTTGGCTGTCAGCCCACACACATGCACACACATATACACACACACACACACACATATATATATATATATATATATATATATATATATATATATATATATATATATATATATACACACACACACACACACACACTCATACCCTCTCTCTTCCTCTAGTCCTTCTCTCACGTTGGTTCACATTTCAGCATTCAGCAGTAAAGATACTATTTCTTTGCAGGTGTCCCATCAAAGGCTGCAGCGTGCTTCCACCCATGTGGCTTGTGAGCGAATGAGGTTACTAGCTCATTTACAGGCCATGCTGGGCTCTGGATGGAAAGCCCATGTGTGGGCTGTCTGGAATCTGAGTACAGGGTGTCATCCGTGGGTTTGATAGACTAATACACCAGCTCCTTCTTTCCTCCTCTCTTTAGTCTCCAATGTCTTCCTGCTCACCGTTGTAATTGAAAATGCATCTATTGCAAAGCCTTCAGGGCTTCAGAGAGGGAAAGGAAGGAGTTTCTATTGTTGGATAAGTTTGAGGCTGTTGGACATGAATGTTTCTACCCCATATTGCCAACTCTCTCTCTATAAATTCATAGGTATTAGCATGTCCTTACTTACTGTTTCTTTCCGGCTCATTTTATCTGGGATAGGATCTTGTTGGCTAGTCAACAGTGTGGCATTAGTCTGTGAACAGTCTTGCCAGAAAGGATTTGGAATGGTGCCGCAGACGGTCCCTAAAGAATTTTTTAAAGGATGGCTCTCTTACCATTACTGTAAATGTGAGCTGGGAATACACACACACACACACACACACATACACACACACACACATATTTTCTAAGCTGCTTATCCTTTTGGGTCATGGGTGTGTGTGCGAATATTTAAATTTTAAAGATCATGTAATGTAAAAGTTTTATATCAGTTATTGTTTTTTTTTTCTTTTCTAAAACTGTACATTCACGTCCAGAACCTTTTAGGAACCTGTATTTTTATGTATTATTTTTAAGAGTGTAGTGTTTCCTTTGGCATCCTCCCTTTTCTGGACAAGAGAGTATCCAAGTTTCCCCTGCAGCATCCTCAAATTAAAAACAAAACTGCGTTTGGAAATGATGGAGATAACAGCCAGGTCTTCAAGGTGGGCTGCAGTAGTTCAGTTTTAGCTGGCCTATCTGAGAGTATATAGAGCCCTGGGATCTCCTGCTTTCTATTAGGCTCTCAAAGTGTGGTTTCCCCTTATCCAGACCCTTGAAAGCCCCATAAAATCTCATTTTCTTACTTTTCCTCCTTTTCAGTTGCACATCAGAGCTGTCAAACTGAGGGAGCAGCTCACAGGCTTGGCCTATCAGGACCCTCCATCAACTTTGGGTTCAATGAGGTGCTAGCATGGGCTTCTCCTCATCCCACATGTGCAGCCTAAGTGCATGACCTAGATCTCTGTAATGTAAAACATGTGGCATTCTACCACACGGGCTCTTTTGAATCATCAATTATTTGAAATTACGGGAACCAAATAATGTAAGCTAAGTTCTTATAGCATTAGCGCAAAGTTGTCACAAACATGCACGTCAGAACTTAGCTTTGAATCTTTTAATTTATCCTAGTCATGCAAGTGCCTTGCATCCTCCTAAACAGCACCACACAAGGGGGCCAATGTCATTAAAGTAACAAGCATCGGTGGAGGTCAGAAGATACCATTCTTAGTTCTCTGCTCTCTCCACATCTGTCTCTGCTTTCACCCTATCTATTTCTGAACCATCACTAAAGATCCTCTGGGTTTAGCGAGGAAACATGGGAATGCGATTTTCCCCTCTGCAACAAAAGGGAAGGGAATTTGCAGGGAAAGGCTGCAAATGTGTCTCTTTTGTGGAAGCCTAGTGGAGGGCGGATAGTGCGGTGATGGTGTGAGCGCAGCTTCAGATGCTCATCCGACAGAGCCAAAGCGCGCTAGTAGCCTTTGGCTGGGATGGTTATCACTTGCTTTCATTGGCACACTAAGATACCATGGCTAAAAGAGAACTACTCTCCACAATTGCTGGAACCTTCTGCCGGAAGAATAGGAAGAGTGAAAAAGGAACAGGCATGCTGGCTAACAGAGAAATCACCCGGGTGCATCCTCACTAAAGGTTTTCTCTTTTCTGTCTGAATTTTTTAAGGGCTGGCCTGGGGTAGGCTCTCTGGCTGGCAAGTGGCATGACAATGGCGTTTCTGTGATAAGATAGAGAGAGCCTGGGCGGTATGAAAACGATGGCTGCTAGCGTTGTCTCGACTGAGATTTCGTGACTCCTCTATGACGAATCCCAGTAACAGAGTCTCTTGGCAGGTCGACGTGGGCCACATTGTGACGGATGGGCTCTCCGCTCACGAAGGAGCCAAAATGGCCCCTCCAAAAAGAGCACGATGTAATGCAGCTTTTTCATGCTCGTTGCGGGCCTCTGATAGCTGCAATGGCATGGATTTGTATCCCAGTTACAGTGAAAAGGCTCGCGAATTGGATCGAGCTTAAAAGTGAAGCAAGAAAGCCCTGGAAAATCAGTGCTCAAAGGCACATTTCAACTGGAAAGCATTTCTTTAAAGCCTTCACTCCTTGGTGGTTGACAATCCTATTAGAGCACCAACATATTGTAATTAAGAGAGAAAAGAGGTATAAAAAGAAAAAAAAATAATTTGGGGCCATTTAAATGGGGCTAACTTTGTAGTGTTCCTCATTTTTATCTTAAGACACTGTGGGCCTAAATCACTTTATTTCATTGATGTTTGAGTGGCATGCCCAGCATCTGTCAATTTCCCATTGTCACTACTTTTCAATGGCCGCATAAAGAAACTCGCTGGAAAATAACGTTTTCTTTTCTTGGAGATTTTGGATCAGATGAAAAAGGAAGAAAAAAAAAACAAACCATCAAAAGAAAGGCACCAGGCTTAATGATCCACCATGTCATCAGCCTCAATAGCTTCAAACACATAAGCATTAACAGTCTTCTGTTACAGCACTCTGAATATGATGCACTTTACTCATCTGCTGGCTTGCTCACACTTTTATTTCTAGGCTTTGGGTGTATTTGGGGTGGGAAGCTGGCAGGGCTTTAGAGAGCAGTGTCTCGTCTGTGTGAACTAGTGCAAGATACCACAATTTAATTAACACAATATATAAAATTATTCCATTCTGTCAAAAGGAATGTGCAATAGGCTTTAAGCACACAAAGATCTTCTAAAAAGGCCTTGTGTAAAGGTGTATGTAAGATCCCAGAAAGGCGCTCTTCAACTGATGTAGCATTGATGGGGGAGTTTGAGTATAAGCTTTCATGATGTTAAAACTACACCTCAACTTTGCTCATTTGTCTTAGTGAGAGCTAGTACCACTAATTAGTCACCTAAAGAAAACATTTATATATATTCACATACTCAAATAAGTCAAACATAGTCACACTTACTGTTGATACAACTGACATAACGACTTTAAAATTCTAATTTAACTTAATCTTTAAATGAATACATAAATAACTGAATCTGGCTAAAAAAATATGCTTCATGCCTTTTCTTTAAAATTGGAATTCATCTTATCACTTCACTCATGTTCAGTTGTTCAGGTGCTCTGTCACTCAGCAGACACTTGCAGCTGAACCCCACAGCCAGTCTCTGATAGAGGTAGAATTTCATGCCTAACGTGAGAGAGAGAGAGAGAGAGAGAGAGAGAGAGAGAGAGAGAGAGAGAGAGAGAGCGCATTTTTAGCTGTGTTAAAGCATCATCTCCATAGTATGTAATCTATAAATGTACCATATAATGAGATCATTTGAAGATTCATACAGTAATCACAAGAGCAATTCTCATAAAATTCTTTTTCAGCAGGTCTCTCTTAGCAATCTAATGGTTATTTATATAATTCTTTTCTCACAGCATGATTGATCAATTTATTGAACACACATTCTGTTACCTCAGTGCGGTACAGTTGTTAAAAAGTAATATGGAGGTAAATACCTTTGGGTTTAGTTTGTTTACAGCTTATCCAGGCACTGCCTAATTGTAGTCATCTTGTGCCACATCATCCGTTTAAGTAGCTACATAAAGTGAGAGTCTGCAGTTACAAAATGAACTATGAGTAACAAATATGTGAAAACACAACAAAACTAAAGCTAGCGGGGATATGTACATCATAGTTGCCAAGCAGTTAGCTGTAACTCTACTTTTGTTGACTTGTCTCTAATACTTCCTTACTGCTTCTATTAAAACTTCACTACTTATACCAACAAAGGCATTTTGGGGTCCTCTTTTGCTGAGTCTTCATCTAATTCACTGCTTCTTTATCTCTTTCAGTATTTCAAGTGGCTTGTAGCACTGCTGTGTAGAAAAAAGCATTAGCTGTTTCTTAACCCTCTGAACAGGAATGCAATAAAAACACCACAGTGAGTAATTTCTTAATGAAAATCTCTTGGAGCTCAATGAAACATTGATTATATGTGTATTACAGGCACTTCATCAGAAGTGGCTGAGACTGAAGAGGAGGTCACTATTACAGAGAGGGATGTGATTGCCCTCCAATAATTGTAATTCAGTGTTAAGGAGCTTATGCCTCTTGTTATCCACCCAAAAGAGAAATGGACGTGAAGAGCACCATGGGGAGAGCAATACAAGAGATTATCGTTTTAGAGGCCAAGCCTCTCCCCCACTCACCTACCCAGCAGTGACTTCAGGTCAGCCATCTCTAATCATTTTGTGAGTGGACAAAGATAAGCTGGCGCTCCCTCTTGGGGTTAGGGTAATGAACATTACTGCCCGGTTCACTGGCACGCAATGCGCGCCAAAGAAGAGACCACCAAGGGGGCAAGAGGGCTAATGCTTGATTGAACAATGTTTTTTTTACAAGCATTCATGTCTCAAGAGATCCCCACTTATAACCGGGACAGAATAGTTCATTCATCTGTGCGCGTTAGTCCATTCTCAATGTAAGAGATGAAAAATACAAACCTATTACAAAAAGTTAATCTTTTATGAGTTCTTAATTTATTTCTTCTCATTCATGCTCAACTATATACAGGCAGAAATCAAGTATAATTAATTCAATTGCAGTTAGCAGCTTTAAAGGTTCCTTAGGCACTAGCAGCTTGATGTTCTGAGGCCAGACAGTACCTACTTCTACCCACAGCATCCCATTTCATTTTAGATCTTTACCAATGTAGCCATGTGGAATTAGGCCTTTCTGTCGGCAGCAGAAATATAGAGTGGGATCCACAGTGATCATAATGCTCAACAATGTCTTTCACATCGATGTCAGAGGAAAAGAAGGGTTTGCCTATGTGCTGCACATCTTGTGGTTAGAGTCTACCACAAACATGACGCAGATGAGGAAGGCGCAGAGACAGTGGGAAGGCCAGAGAGAAAGAGGCAATGACAGCCTTCCTGCCAGAAAGCCCTTGAGATATTACTAATAGCCGCCTGGGCCTTGCATGTGGCCTTCCCACCACCACACATACCACCGCTCATTGCATCTGGCCCTTGTCGCAGCAAAGTCAGTCGCACAATCTTTATTCTTGAGAAGGAAGACCTCAAGTCACCTTTCTTCATGAACAGGTAAATGATCTTTGACCATCCAGAGGCTTTATCAGAATGATGTATTGAGTGACCCTTTTAAGTGAGTCTATCTGAAAGACTTATAGTGTGGTTAAACTACTCTTGAGCAACATTGGGGGGAAAAAGGAGACATACTTTTTTCTTTGCCACAACAATTTGTATCCTCTGTGCAGAGCAGAGAGCAAACCACAGATGCTGTGGTGGGTTAAGATGGAGTCTAAAGTCCATTGTTCCCCTTGTAACTTCTTCAATACAGAGTTTCTCTCATTTGCTTCTTCTTTCTCACTGTCTCTGATTCTCTGGTTCACCCTTTTCTTTGTAGATCTTCTCCATGGCTGACCAGAGCACACTGAAAGGCCTCTGGATGGCGGCTGGAGCTCCGGGGGGCCTTTTTGCCAGACGTGGCTTGAGGAAAGGGCAGCATTGTAGAAATCAGCAGGCAGCCATGGCTGCTGCAGTGGCCTCTGTGCAACTGGAATAATATGTGCACTAAGGTTAAGGGTCACACCAGTATTGCACCCCGCCAGCTGGGTTTTCACTATACCTGCCCTGTTCCCTCTAGTGCATTTGCTCAAGAGGAGAAAAATAACTAAATAAATACTATTAAGCAAGAATACATTTTAACATCATGTCCAACTGGATCAGAGTAGGAAATGCCGTTCTCTAAAACCGATCACTGCAAAGTTTAGGAAGTGGAAGTTACTTATAAAACACTGATGGAAGAGCACATTTTTCTGCCACTGTTTTTCATCTTTTACCCAAAAATAAAGGTGCCAGACAGTTCTTTGTGCAGTGTCACTGAAAAAAACACTTTTGGTTTCTTAAATAACCTATTAATTGATGTTTTTTTTTTGCAGTTGAGATATATGAATATGAAAAATAAAGTTCAAATAAACTCCACATAATGTAAAAGTTCTAGAAAGAAACTCATACATTTTATTTTATTATTATTTGAGCATTATTACCACCAAAAGTAATTCCTCTATAGCATTTCTTAAAGGACCACTGGTGGCACCTTTTTTTTTAACTGCTCTGACTGCTGGTAGATTTTAAATCAAAACATTTGTACACAGTCATTTTATATTTGTCCAGATGTTACTCTATATGTGTCTGGGTACCCATGGCCTTACTCTTTTCTTGTATTGAACTGCACAGCTAGTGACAGCCTTTGTCAAACATTTGGACATGTTTTAAGCCACATCTCTGCTCCATCTTCTTATCTTGACACCCTCTTTACCCTCAGGGAATTCACAGCCGCATGCCCACATGTGCCATCAGTCAGAAGGAACCTAAACACTCCGCTTCTCCATGCTGGAGAAAGATGAGCTTCTCTGATTAAAATCTGCAGAATAAGTCGTTCATGGGACACATACAAAGCAGTCAAAGCTTTGCTCATTGCTTCTTCTGTTGTCAAAATATTTGCGAGTTTTAATCTCAGCAGTCACATGATGGTCCTGACTTCTTGAGTAAGTAATTGCCATTTATCAGGCATCTCAAGTCAGATGGGTTACATGTTTTTGTGTTAGTCAAATTTACAAGTGAAGGCATTTTAGACAACATCTTCATGAAAAATATCAGTGGGAAGGCCTCATGGCTTTCTAGGCCTTCAGGTTCAGATCTACTAGAAGTCTGTAGCAGAAATTAGCATTAACATCGACTCATGTAAAATAGTTTCTTATTTTGTTGTTTTGACATTTATAGCTTGAATAGAAGATAAAGCTCTTATAGTTTATGATTTCACACTGTAAAATGTCAAAATGTTTCATGCACAAAATGTTTCAACTCAAAGAATAGGCCTATTATAACAAACCTTAAGGTGGACAATCACAACAGTACAGCTTTTATTGCTGTCATTTATTCCCCATCATGTGACTACTGAGGCAGGTGCCCGCAATGGTAGTGATGAGCTGTCATGAGTGATCTACAGGCACGAACGCTGTCCTTTGACCCCACATTACGAGTACATTAACCTCCTCAGGGATGCAGCACTCCAGCCCTAAAACCACTGACCTCAAGTCCCCTCGCAAGATGACAAGGGGTCCCCTCTGTCTCCTCTGCACCCAGCATGGTCACTGCATTGTGTTCCATGCTTCTTTGTACATGTTTCTCAGTCCTTCACTGACACTTTCACTGACCTTCCCGTCCTGCAGGACCACAGGGGCTCTGTCACGCCTCAGCATGAAGACTTTCTCGGTGGGACGAGGAGAGCAGCTCGGCCAGGGGGTTGCAGGTACCCTTCATGTTGCCTGGTGGGCGAGCTTCAGCATCCCGCTGCTGGAAATTAGTTGGCGGCTGGCCTCTCATTCTGCTGGTGTCAGAAGCGGGCCCCTGATGAGAGATTTGTTGATATGATAACTCGATTAGGCCTCGGGCTGAAGGACATGGTGGTAGAAAACCAGTGAAACAGAGGGAGGCCTTTCTCCTTAGCCTCTCCTCAAGAGATCACAGCTAAGCCTTGGCCATTGGTTAATTGCACAGCCAATAAATGGCTTTGTCTTTTGCAAAATCCTAGAAGGAATCTAGAATGAATGAATCTGTATTGCACTGTAAAAAGCTGCCGGTGAGATACAGTGCTCCTGAAATTACTATCTCTCTTCAACACTGGCAAAATGAAATGTTTGGCTAATGTGATCTCTGCTTAAAATAAATAGTTTATGAAATGAACACCCAGACGACAACATTTTGCACAATAATTTAAAGATAAAAGTCCAGAATAATAACCATACACATTTTACAATGATCAATCTTACATATAAAAGCTCAGAACCCACATGTAGCAAATAAAATTGCTATATTTGTATTATAGATGTGTTCCTATCACCAGCACTGTAAAGAAAATCTGTCATGTTTTTTCTACAAGTCACTATTTCTCAGTACACCATTCTGAATGACTTTGTTTACATCTGAATGACTGCATTATGCCGAAATTTTTAAAATTTTATTTGATTCATTTATTTTTTGTTAACTAATTGTTGTCACTTAGCATTTATTGTAAGCCATCCAGTGAGCCTTGTTATGGAAAATTGCAAAATATAAAGAACTTTTTGTTGAAAAAAAAATCAACTTTTCCATTTAGGGTTGCTGGAATATTCTATATGTTCTGAGTGAGTCAGCCCACAAATTGCCCAATGCTTTCTCCTCAAACATCAGAAATAATGCAATTAATCAATTTAGGCTTTGTACCTCCACTGTCTCTTTGTCCTTGTCATTTGCATGACAAAATGTAAGTGTTCTATTGCAGCTGAGGCTTTATAACTTTCTGTTCTTTTCATTTTGCTAAGGCTAAATGAAATATGCATGCATTGCATAGCCATCACCATGACTACTAAATACCTCCACTTATCACCATAGCAATTCTGGATATTAACACTTATGTGTTGTTTTTTAGATAAATGTGATCAGCAGAAGTCATATTGATTATGCCCTGCCTATCCCGTGGCCACTCGAAACTTCTTGGTGCATACATTATTGCTGAATACGTTATACACTATGTCTAAGACATCATTAGTATTAATTTAGTATCAGTACTGCAGTTCAGTATAATACAATATAATATAATAGGTCAATAGTTGTGAGATACGTGACTTTTGTTCTGTGCATTCAGTAGTAATTATTGCTTAGAGGCGTTGCTTTGGCAGACAAAAACACTGTCAGTATTTGCCACACTTCTTCAGATCTGTTTACAGAGCAGGGCCTTTGACCTGCTCTAAAGCATCTGCATGGCTTTATACAGAGCTCTCTTCTCTGGGATGTCTCCCAGTCTTATTTGCCTGAACACTTTTGCTTCCTTTGGTCTATTTCTTTGCTCTGATAAAGAATGTAAGGACTTCTTTCCTCTGAAAGCATTTTGTGTTCCTGGAATTACTATGTGAAGGGGTGACTCAAAGCATCCTCTTTTCTGTCAAGATAGTGACATCTACTGGAGAATAAAGATAGGTCATCAATAAATTACTAGTCATTTTTTAATAGTTTTAAATGGCATCTTCCACTGCAATAGATATTTTCAAAACTGGACCTAGAATCAAAATACAGTCAGATTTTATTTTAATGAACAGTTGTCCCTTGAGCACAAAACAGGGTGGAAAATCTCAAGTACGTTACCCAGAACTTGAGAGTGGTCATTTGAATACTTTTGCCTGTAATTGTTATGTTGTTATTTCTGAGAACCATATATGCTACAACACTGACACCAAGTGGCCAACATTGTTGCAGTCAAGTTCTGGATGTTTTCTGAAATATAATTTTTTAGCTGAATGTTTCTGAAAACAGTAGATGGAATACCTGCTAAGCAATACAGCCTGCCACACATCCCAGGTGCCATTGGATCCCTGGCATGTGCAAGTTGCAAGAGCATCTGTACAAAGACTTATATCAAAAACTTATACCAAAGATCTTATACAGCTGATGAACAATATAGTGAATTTAAGTCTGTTTGGAAAACGGAAAGGTAAGAGTATTTATCCGTTCCTTTGCATAAGACTGTAAAATTTTGCAGTGCGTACTGATGAAATGTCTTATTAAGAGTTTTACGGGATTACCTTTAGGCTAGGTGAATGTTTGTCTATGCTAGAAATGTTGAGAAAAATGTTGAAAATAAAAACGATATAAATCACATATAATCACATATATAATATATAAATCACTATTTTATTGTCGTGTGACGGGATTTCACTCAAATATTTTTTTTTACTTTATTATGGAAGCTTTTATAGCATACTTATTTTTTCAAATAAAAATTCCAGCCCTTCTGGCCTTTCTATCCCCTGAGTCCTGTCCAGCTCTGGGGGACTGCATTATTATTTTGCCTTTTGATTATATGTACACCTTTATATATAACACTTCTCCTTGCATATATGCAAAGCTCTCCAGATTATCATCCATACACATATACAAAAGAGGTGAGGACAACACAATTAATAGCAACTCTTTCTTCCTCTTCTAGCCTGTGTTTAGTAACATTCTTTTTATTAAACTCAGATATGCAAAAACTCAAGAATAAAGGCCTTCGTCTTCCCTCTTAGTTATCAACTACAGACTGAATAATAATCAACATAATGATCAACACAAGACCAGTAATAACTATATTAAGTAAAAACATTATATATCGCTAATACTAGATTGTTTGGAAACACTTAAAAGAAATATGAAAATAAATAATCTGTGAGGTTTCTTCTCATAGCTGGCTCTTCAGCTTGCTAACATTTGTGCTTTTTGGCCTTATCTCCTTTTCTTTGCCTCATGTGAACCTAAAGTTAGTTCCTAACAAACAACCAACTGGTTGAAAGTTTGATAGCTATATTTTAGTTCACATTTAAGTAAAAATCCTTTCACAGTTTTAATGGTTGCTGACTGGTGTTACTTTGCAGAGTGAGTAACACCAGACCCTTACCCAGGTCTTATTGGCTTACGCTAAGTAATATATAGAGGGATATATAGACCCCTGAAATTGGCCTAATGATACCCCTTATGTTCTGTGATGAGAGCAGTAAATTAGTCAGAATTATATCACCATGGGATGTGTAATGTCTGATATGATGTCCTGAATATCTGGAGTCTGGTGTTATTTTGTTATTATTTTATTGCTGAAGCCAAACTTTATCTGGCTTACTGTACTTAAAGGGTGTACTGGGTTACTGTAATAATAATCATTTTAATATGATGTCTAAAGATAAATAACATTACAGAACAATGTTGAGATCAGTTTAGTGAACTAGGTTTTCTTATCTTAGCTGCTGAAAGTTAATTTGGCAGTCAGATTTTCTGATTGATGTCGCAACTGCGATTTACATTGTGATTCATTTCTGTAAATTGAAGTTCAAGCCTGTTAATCATGCCCGAAAGATCAGGACAACCACTTTTTGAATGCTGAACATGCCAGACTGCTAGCTGTGATTTGTTTTGTTAATTGTCATGTCAGAACATATGTTTTTTAGTTGCTTCTTGTTGGCCTAACCCTTCCACAAGCAGCTGAAAAGCTCTGGCAGGTTACTGTTCCCTCCATAACACAATGTTGTTGATAATAGAGGCTATGAGTAAAATTGGAGCTCTTGCAATTTCAATATTGCACTTTTTAAAATTGGGATTTAGATATAAAAACAATCTTTCGGTCCTTAATGCAGATACTAAAATTTCATTTTTAATTATATCTGTAACTTTCAGTGAGGGCTCTTACGAAAGAAAGTTATTTCACTGAGTAGCCCATGCTTGCTTCAATAGATTTATCTCTATTACACATCAAAATGACATGTAAACTAGGGCAACCAAAGAGCTGTGCTGCAAAAAGTGTAGTAATCTGAGAAAGTGTGTGTTAGCATTGCACACATGAAAATAATAGACTTAACTAAAGCATTAAGTTGACATATGCTTTATCCATAGTAGAGCATGACAAAGCAGTGCAGCTCCCAAGCAACATAGACCTTTTCCCAGTAGCTTAGGTTACATGGCCTGTAACATCAGTGTAAGAGACTAGAGCACAGCTTAACTTACTGAATAGTTCTAAAACTATTTGAGTCAAATTAGTATTTTTCACAAAAGCACAAAAACTACATATCTCTGCTAGTTGAAATGGGAAAACTGTGATAGATGGATGGGCTGGTTGTAACAGTCTCTAAAATGTCTGGTCAATGCAATTAATAAACACAATTAATGCAAAACAAATCTATCTTGTTTTAACCAGATGATATTTCCAGTCTAAATACATTAAAGTACATTCACCAAAATAAATGTGATTAGTAAAAAAAAGTATCAAATGTGGCAAATTGATTTGCTATCTGTCCCTGGGAGTTGTTACAGCTGCCAAAAAGGTGAATCAAATAGTATAGGCATGGATTCATTGTATAACTCTGCATCATATATAAAACATTCATGTAGCATTTTAACCCTTGATAGTTTGCACCTCACTCTGCTTCAATATCAGTTCAAAAAAGGAAATCAGAAAAATTCAACAACAAAAGACATTCTCAGCTGAAAATATGCAAAGGAGATTAACATAATATAACAACCTTTAAATATAATTGAATTAAAAAATAATACTTCAGAAAGATGCTATTAATTAATATGGTCAATATACTTAACGATAACAACATACTTAATAATTGTGGTAACATGGAATCAATAATGTTAAAAAATGGTAGGAAGGTAAATGTTAAAAGCTGGGGCACATACATTTAGTAATTACATACTTGAAATATTCGAAAGAGGAGACAATCTGAACTGAAATCAGTTTCTGGGTTGTACGTGTTGGCTTAGCATGAACATCCAGATAGTCTAAACAGAGTGAACTAATAGCCTTAGATAGTTGAGTATGACTGTTATCTAGCATACCACTAGCACTTCCTTAACACCTGCTTAACAATCTAAAATACCTATGGTATACCTTCCCCATGCTAATATGCTTGTGTTCCACTTGCAGTTGCTTCTTCTAAATGTGTTGTCCAGGTCACATACTCATAATGTGCCACTTCTAAATTATTATTGTTATCAACACTGACAGTTTATGGATTGTCTTATAGAGCCACAGTCTCAATCTCCTGGACCGGTCTCAGAATAATGGATTTTTTGTAGGAGAAACGGGTCAGGTTGACTCGAGTGTAGAATTTTTCTTTCTCCTCAAGAGAACAGTACAGGGAATATGTAAACTTGGCCAATACCACTGTACAGCAGATCTCTAGCAACAACATTACAGTATAAGAAATTGTCTGAGCTTTACATGATGAAGCTTTATCAGCTCGAGAGGTGGAGTAGACAGCTTGGTGCTGAGGGTCATGGAACCCAAAACAGATGAAATTGCTGGGGGTGGTGGAGACTGGCGTTGTTTCCCTTGTGCTGCTGATGATTGTATTCAGATGAGTGGACGATGTTGGCTCTGTAGTAATTGGTGTTGTGGTCGTTGCTGTAGTTGTGGGGACTGTGGTCGTTGCTGTAGTGGTAGGTACTGTGGTAGTTGCTGTAGTGGTGGGTACTGTGGTCGTTGCTGTAGTGGTGGGTACTGTGGTCGTTGCTGTAGTGGTGGGTACTGTGGTCGTTGCTGTAGTGGTGGGTACTGTGGTCGTTGCTGTAGTTGTGGGTACTGTGGTCGTTGCTGTAGTTGTGGGTACTGTGGTCATTGCTGTAGTTGTGGGTACTGTGGTGGTTGCTGTAGTTGTGGGTACTGTGGTCGTTGCTGTAGTTGTGGCTACTGTGGTCGTTGCTGTAGTTGTGGGTACTGTGGTCGTTGCTGTAGTTGTGGGTACTGTGGTTGTTGCTGTAGTTGTGGGTACTGTGGTCATTGCTGTAGTTATAAGTAAAGTTGTAAGCTGAGTGGTTTCAGGGGTAGTGGTAGGCAGAGTTGTGGTCAGTGTTGTAGTTGGTGGTAATGTGGTTGTTGGTGAGTGCGTGGTAATCTGTGTTGTCATAGTAGTGGTTGTTGAAGTTGTTGTAGCCACAGTTGTAGTGGTTGGAAGAGTTGTGGTTGTTGGCAGGGTTGTTGTGGTTGTTGGCTGGGTTGTTGTGGTTGTTGGTAGGGTTGTTGTGGTTGTTGGCTGGGTTGTTGTGGTTGTTGGGAGAGTTGTTGGCACAGTTGTTGTAGGAGTAGTTGTTGTAAGCAGAGTGGTGGTGGTCAGCAAAGTTGTGGGACATATGAGTTGATCTGTTGTTAAAGAAAGAATTGTCTGGCCTCTCAAATCCACAGGATACTGACAACGTGCATCATCCGGAGAGGGAGGGCGTAGTTTGTCCTTGTTATCTTTCATCCATGTGTAGAATGACAACAGGTTGCAGTCGCAGTGCCAAGGGTTGTCATTCAGATACACTTTGCTGAGTTTTGGAAGAGAATCAAAAACATCTTCTGGAAGGCTTCTCAGGTTATTTTTAGCCAGATTGAGTGTTGAAAGGGACTTAAGTTGTATAAAGTCATCTGATTTCAATGCTTCAATGGTGTTTTTCTGAAGATTGAGCTCAGAAAGTTTGTCCAGCCCCTCAAAAAATTCTCCAGAGAGATGTGAAAAGTGATTAGAGGACAGGTCTAATTTCTTAAGCTTCTTCAGTGGGCTGAAAACCCTGGCAGGTAAGCTTGTAAGGTTATTGTTGTTGAGACCCAATTCAGTAATTTTTGGCATTTCTCCAAAAAGATCAGAAGGGAGACTGGTGAGCTGATTGTGATGCAAAGTTAATGTTTTGAGTGCCGTGAAATCCACAAATAGGTTGGGTGGCAGCTCAGTTAAGAGATTATTATCCAACAACAATTTTGTCAACTTGCTTTTATGTGGAATCAAATTTGGTTGTATGTGTGTGATTCTGTTGCTGTGTAGAGAAATTTCCTTCAGACTCTGAAGATTATCAAAAATTCCGTCTGGCATAGAGGTCACCTTGTTTTCATAGATCCTAAAAACTTGCAGTTTCTTGAGATTGGAGAAAAGAGATGTTGAAACGGCTGCAAGGTTGTTCTTAGCAAGATGAAGCTCTTGGAGATTCTCCAGATGATCAAATGTTCCCTCTTCAATTGATGAAATCTCATTCATATGCAGCTGCAGTTTTTCAAGGGTACTGATGCCATCAAATAGTCCCCTTTCTAAATTCTGAATCTTGTTTCCTTTCAGAATTAAAGTATTAAGATTGTTAAGATCTTTAAAAACTCCAATGGGTAGTGATGTCAGATTAGTTCCTGAAATCTCAATGATAGCCAGCTTCTCTAAACCTTCAAACGCACCTTCCTCGATAGAGAATGTTGGTGTACCAATAAATTCCACTTTCTCTAGTTGAGGGTTTTTGGAAAATGCTCCTTTTGGTATGACCCCAATCTGACTGTTAATGAAAAAGACCTCCTTGCTTCCATCTTTCAGGATTGCAGGTATTGTTGTCACATCCTTGTCATAGACATCTTGATATGGCTCCACAACAGGCTCTTCAGCTGCACAACAACAAAGCAAATGGAGAAGAACGCTGAAGTATAGACCTGCTCCCATCAGCATGTTTCCACCTGCAAAGGAAACAATAAACAATGGGAGAAATCATGTAATGACATGATCTAATTTAGTAACACGACAATTAGTGTAAAATGACAGTATATTTTGTTGTTTTTGCTCAACTACACAAAGTCCTACATCAATAGTATTTGGTACATTTATGTTTTTTTGAGTTGTGTTTATGTCCAGAATTAATCAAAATCCAAGTCAGATGGAAAACTCAAGCTACATTTTAAGCTTTTTGTCATTGCAGATTAAATTGAATACAAAGTAAATAAAATGATTCTCATTGGTGTACCCTGTCCGAGATTCCCCCAGAAAAATGTTTTACCTTCTCCTTTACAGTATGACAGCGAATCAAAATCATAGAACGTTTTTTAGTGAATGTTTGCATATGTTGAGTTAGAAATGGCAAAGTTTTACCTTAAATATTCCCCTTCCAGTGTGATCTCTGAATGCTCATTTTGAGTCAAATGTCAGCATATCCTCTTGCGCAGCGCTTTTATCTCTTTGCCGCAGTGTTCACTCTGGCGTATGTCTTGTGAACAGTTTAAGAACGTTGGCCAGTTCACTTTCTGTTTTTAGAGATAAGAGAACGGAACTTATACCTCCTCATAGAATAAGAAACATTGCACGTGTTTTTTATTTTAAATTTGATTTTTGTTCATGGAATTGGATTTATTCATTCACTTATTTTAACAGCTAATTCACTTCATTTCATTGGTTGATCTTGACATTACTCCAGTTTTTAGTCATTGCGCAGTACATACTATGTAAACATTAGACTAGGACAGTGGTTGGGTTGAGCTAACTTTTATATCTACTTTAAAGGACAAAAATGAAATATTAGTTGACGTTGCTGGAGGTGTGGGATTAAAAATAGTAGCATTAAAACATAACTGAAGGAAAAACAATGAACTTTTATGACAACTATATTATATATATATATATATATATATATATATATATATATATAGTCACAGTCAATGGTTATACCTCCTTCATGATTATATCCTCTCGCTGTTCATATAGTTGGTGGATTCTTGTTGCAATGAAGGCTCTTTAAAGGCATCTGTAGCTTTCCACTTTACTGTTGCTTTGTTAATTTGCTGCTCATTGATTTATCCATAGATCTCCTACAATAACTATCCAACATAGTTTGCTAAAGGCCTTGAGGATTATAAAAAGTAATAAGAATGTATTAAAAGCTATTTAAAAGCTATTAAAAACCATGTAAAAGTTAGATTTGAGCGAGAGGGTTACAGTCACTGATTCTATTATTGACATGCAGCTTTATTAACACATTTACTCTGAGTACCCTCCTAACAGACATACGCTATACCTCATTATTGTTACTACAGTTGTTACTTAACATAAGGAATTTTGAATATAATGTACACATAAGAGGTTATTAGCAAGTAGTAGCAGAGTTGAGGTAACATGAAAGGCAAGAATGGATAGAGCATCTTTAAATGGTCTAATCTTGCCACTGTGCCACTCAAAGCAAAACATTGTGCCACCTCCAGCAAATTCGCAAGATCACAATCAATAAGCAACAACACACAAAAACAAATGCCATGCCCACAAACACACAATAAATGTTGTAGCCCTAGCATATATGTAATTTGTGGTATATTTATGAAGAAGCAATTGTGAAATAGACCAGCTACATGTATACATCTAACAGCACATTGAAGCCAGCTTCAGTTCTGCAGGATCTGCTATGCATGATTCAATACAAACATCACACTCCAGACAAGTCTACATAATACCTGGTAGCAAATTCAACACTATACAAAAGTTTTTAGACACAAAAACCCTCTCACTGTTAATCTGAACTGACCTTTCAGTACCGATATAGAGCAACACATGCATATATTGTGATCTCTCTGCAGCCAATTAGTATAAAATAATAGAAAATAGAAGCTAAAGTCTACATATTTAGCAAATAATGGTTAAAGTGTGATTATTTGTATTTTAGGGATAACATTTTCTCCACCACCTTACTCCTCCTGATAGGGACAGTAAGAGCAAAGAGTGGATTTATTTAAGCAGCCTGTTTACAAAGCACTGCAGTGGATGTTGAATATTAGAATGTGTCTGTGCTTTGCAACCCATGTGAATTCAGTTTAATCTCATTATTTGTGTAAGCTACATAATGCACTAAATCTACTGAGTTAACAATGATACATTTTGATAGCCAATCAGAATAGCTCATTTGCTAGTTTAGCCACATGCCACATACCAGATGTCTAGTGTTTTTTCCCTGTTTTCTCAGGTTCAATATGTAATGATGTGTTCCACACCATTCTACACTTCTCATTTTCTGCCTTCAGTTTAAGGATATGTCTAAAATTTATAAGGACACACTGATGTGGTATTTGTAGGCGGATTCTTACACCCAGTATTTTTCATATACATATATACTGACACCTATACAGATGCTGAAAAATAAACATTTATAAAAGGTAGAAACTTGTACTAGATTCACATCCATTAGCATTGCAGAGAAATGTAACGTTTATTTCTGCAGATTTACAAATGCATCAAAAATAAAAATACAGATAATTTGCAGAGTAGCCCAGCATCACTTAAACATTCTGCTCTTCCTTAGTAAAGTCATCAACATCAAATATCAGTTTCAAATATTGGTCAAAGCAAGATGTATGTCCACTGCTGATATATTCGTTAAGCATATTTCTGTCCATACTGACATGATTCTTATATCACTGTGCATCCCTAAGAAATAATTGCCCCTCTTCAAAATCTTAGGATATTTGATTTCCCCATACAAGTGACAGTATAGTGTAAAGCTCTGAGCTTCCCCATGCATGACAGAGGAAAAATGTACTCTGCTATTAATATTAGAATTAAAATTAGGTGACTGAATAATTCCATATTTTTTACTGCCCCTGCAAGTGCCACTCTAGATGATTGCCTTGTTCACCTATGTGGATGAACTGGTCCTGGCTCTAATCTGTATTCAGGCATACCTCCACACCTGGGTACCAAGAAACAGTGACTTCTTTTCTAAAAAGAAAACTGTTTTGACAAGTAACCTGTTGTGAAATGCCTGGACAATTTCATATTACATATTACAAATGACAAAGTACATAATGAGTCATTTTAACATGCATTAAAAGAACATGCAGGGAAAGCTTAAAACCACATGCTGTACATGTTGACTATACATATTGGGTTTGATTAACTAAAATGACGTAAACATAAAGCTCTGAAGATGCAGGTTATTGTTTCTTTTTAAATGTACTTTGTACTTGCAGACCTTTTGGCAATACAGTGTTCAAGTTCACATTACTTATCTTAAATAAGTCATTGTCACCACCTCCTACATTATCCTGTTATCTGATGTGTTTTATTAAGCATTCATTGATGTAACTGGAAAATTGACAGGTAATGTTGATTACTATAGAGCGACGCTCTCTATATCCTGGACTGGTCTCAGTGAAACTGACTTTTTGTAGGAGAAATGTGTTAGGATGACTCTTTCTTTCTCCTCGGGAGAATTATAAGGGGAGGAGTACATGAATTTTATTAATAATAATGCATAACAGACCACTAGCAGCAACATTGTGATACAGGAAATCATCAAAATCTTATATAACAAGATCCTATGTGTTTTGGTTTGTGCTGTGTTCATTGGTGTAGTGAGCTGCACTGTGGTTGTTACAGGCGTGGTGAGTGCTGTGGTCAAATCTGTAGGGGAAGGAACTGTGCTCATTTCCACACTGATGGGTATTGTGGTCATTACTGTAGTATTGGTTAGTGTGGTTGTTGCGGTAGGGGTGGGCACTGTGGTTGTTGTAGCAGTTGTTAGGATTGGTGGAGTTGACATGGATGGTGTTGCTGTAGTTTTAAGTAGAGTGGTTTCTGGTAATGAGGTTGTTGGTGGCTGAGTGGTGATCTGCAGTGTAATAGTGATTGTTGTAGCCTCAGTTGTAGTGGTTGGAAGAGTTGTGGTAGTTGGCAGGGTTGTTGTGGTTGTTGGTAGGGATGTTGTGGTTGTTGGCAGAGATGTTGGCACAGTTGTTGTAGGAGTAGTTGTTGTAAGCAGAGTGGTGGTGGTCAGCAAAGTTGTGGGACATATGAGTTGATCTGTTGTTAAAGAAAGAATTGTCTGGCCTCTCAAATCCACAGGATACTGACAACGTGCATCATCCGGAGAGGGAGGGCGTAGTTTGTCCTTGTTATCTTTCATCCATGTGTAGAATGACAATAGGTTGCAGTCGCAGTGCCAAGGGTTGTCCTTCAGATACACTTTGCTGAGTTTTGGAAGAGAATCAAAAACATCTTCTGGAAGGCTTCTCAGGTTATTTTTAGCCAGATTGAGTGTTGAAAGGGACTTAAGTTGTATAAAGTCATCTGATTTCAATGCTTCAATGGTGTTTTTCTGAAGATTGAGCTCAGAAAGTTTGTCCAGCCCCTCAAAAAATTCTCCAGAGAGATGTGAAAAGTGATTAGAGGACAGGTCTAATTTCTTAAGCTTCTTCAGTGGGCTGAAAACCCTGGCAGGTAAGCTTGTAAGGTTATTGTTGTTGAGACCCAATTCAGTAATTTTTGGCATTTCTCCAAAAAGATCAGAAGGGAGACTGGTGAGCTGATTGTGATGCAAAGTTAATGTTTTGAGTGCAGTGAAATCCACAAATAGGTTGGGTGGCAGCTCAGTTAAGAGATTATTATCCAACCACAATTTTATCAACTTGCTTTTATGTGGAATCAAATTTGGTTGTATGTGTGTGATTCTGTTGCCGTATAGAGAAATTTCCTTCAGATTGTGAAGATTATCAAAAATTCCGTCTGGCATAGAGGTCACCTTGTTGTCATAGATCCTAAAAACTTGCAGTTTCTTGAGATTGGAGAAAAGAGATGTTGAAACGGCTGCAAGGTTGTTCTTAGCAAGATGAAGCTCTTGGAGATTCTCCAGATGATCAAATGTTCCCTCTTCAATTGATGAAATCTCATTCATATGCAGCTGCAGTTTTTCAAGGGTACTGATGCCATCAAATAGTCCCCTTTCTAAATTCTGAATCTTGTTTCCTTTCAGAATTAAAGTATTAAGATTGTTAAGATCTTTAAAAACTCCAATGGGTAGTGATGTCAGATTTGTTCCTGAAATCTCAATGATAGCCAGCTTCTCTAAACCTTCAAAGGCACCTTCCTCGATAGAGAATGTTGGTGTACCAATAAATTCCACTTTTTCTAGTTGAGGGTTTTTGGAAAATGCTCCTTTTGGTATGACCCCAATCTGACTGTTAATGAAAAAGACCTCCTTGCTTCCATCTTTTAGGATTGCAGGTATTGTTGTCACGTCCTTGTCATAGACATCTTGATATGGCTCCACAACAGGCTCTTCAGCTGCACAACAACAAAGCAAATGGAGAAGAACGGTGAAGTATAGACCTGCTCCCATCAGCATGTTTCCACCTGCAAAGGAAACAATAAACAATGGGAGAAATCATGTAATGACATGATCTAATTTAGTAACACGACAATTAGTGTAAAATGACAGTATATTTTGTTGTTTTTGCTCAACTACACAAAGTCCTACATCAATAGTATTTGGTACATTTATGTTTTTTTGAGTTGTGTTTATGTCCAGAATTAATCAAAATCCAAGTCAGATGAAAAACTCAAGCTACAGAATGCTGAAGTTTAGACCTGCTCCCATCAGCATGTTTCCACCTGCAAAGGAAATAAAAAGCAGTGGGAGAAATCATGTAGGTCATATTTTACAAAACTGTAACTTTTAAGCTGTTTATTCTGACATAAATACTTATATATAATTGCATATTAGTGTTTTACATAGGCACAAAATGGGGGAGAGACTATCAATTTACTGAATTTATAACAGAAATGACATGGCATTATTATTAGTATGTTTTAATAATACTGTTTATATTCATTTTTAATGTTGGCACATAAACATTTAGATGTATTGAATTGCTGTGTAAATGCTATTTCATAGTAATAATAACTATTGGGTTATGCAAAAAGCTTTGATGGTGTGAAAAGATTTTAAGCAAAGCCTTTTTAGTTCAATATAATTTGCTATATGAAATGTTCAGAATTAGAATGAATCATGCTATCTAGTGGCTAAATAACTTAATTACCTACCTAATTTTACTCTGAACATAATATTTCTTAGCAATGTCATTGGATTCAAATGCAGTAAAATAGGAATAATGTCAGAAAAAATGGAATTCTTGAGGAAGAAAATAGATTAGGTTATATAGTGTTCTAGCGTAAGGCATGAGGTATAGAAAGCTTCAAAAGAGTTGAATGCAAAGATGAAAGATGAATACATAAAGGTAAAAGAAATTATGGGGTGAAAATACAAATGATCTATATGGAATAATGTTGTTTAAGGTCTTCAAAGGTTCATCATATTACCCTTAAATGGAGGTGTGACAAGTGTGAAAAAGATTAGTTGACAAGGTTATAAAGCCAAAACAAAGATGATGAGTATGCTGGCCAATATACACTGACCAAACATTGTACAACAACCACTGACATCCTAATTTTGCATTTGTCTTTTCAATGTCCAGAAAAACACCCGATAAACCAAATAAATCGGAGTGACTGAGAAGAGAACATTCTATATCTCGATTGAACACAGATGACAAACCAACCAAGCTTTTCTGTTTGTTTATGTTTGTTGGGGTTGATTTGGTCAGCGTGCTCTGGCCTTAAAACAAGCAGAACCAATCAACTCTCACAAGCACAAAAACATCATCAGCTGTGTAAGTTTACAGGAAAATGTCGAACTTTAAATTATTTTAAATAGTTGAACATTATAAAAATATATAAAATGAAAACTAGAGAGCATTCTCACAGATATAAAAAGACAGAAATGAATGTAGTCAGTATGTTAAGTGGTTTGAGCTGTAGGGAAGTGCACACAGGGTAAAATGTCATTTTTCATTGTAATATACTTAAACAGATGTTATTGTTTTCCCATATAATCATTATCTGCGCATTTTACAGTAATTGGACACATTTTCAGATTCAGTATGCTGTGTTTGTGCCATAAGAGTAACTTTTTAAATGAATTTATTTATTTATTTTTTATCACCGAGTTGTGTGTATAGGTGTAGTCATATCTAGGTTATCTTAATCACCGTCTTGGTCACTGTAATAACACCCTTTTCAAGCATATAACAAATGCACACTGAAAGCTAGTCAGGTCACAGGTATAACCTCCACAGTGTTAACACAGTGTTATATTTAAACTGTCTTGTATCATTTCTACTCATGGCATGTTCAGCTGAAAGTTAGGTACAAGAAAAAGTGTTTGCGTTTTGATTTTTTAAGTTTTGTGTACATATCATATTCTAAAAACATTGGAACAATATGTAAAATGCTAATAAAACAAAGTAGTGATTAGTCAATTCTGTTTGACCTGTACTAAATTAAAAATACCACAAAAACACAATATATGATGTTTTACCTTATGTACTTTATTGTATGCCTGCAACACATTCCAAACATGTTTATGAACTGGAGTATGTTTCTCACTATGTGACACCACCTTTCCTTTTAACAACACTTAACATTCATTTGCGGACTGAAGAAAAAAACGGATCCCGTTTTAAATTACATTTTTTTGCCGTTCGTCTGTTATTCTTCCTCTGTGCAACTTTATAGGTCCCCCATTGCTGTTTTGCAGTCTAGTACCCGCAATCTCTGATTATGCAATCATGCTGTTTCGACACATTCAGAATGTGGCTTGACGTTGAATTATTGAAATAATCATGCCTGCCCCAAAAAGACTAGTCTAGAAGGCAGAACATGTTGCTCAAAATGTGTTTAGCACCTATGGTGCCGACACAGATATTCAAGTTACCCATTATCACAGCCTCATACCATGACAGACCCTGAACTTTTGAACTTTATGCTGGTAACAATCTGGATGAACACAATGTGCATTATTTCTATAAACAAACAGAAAAGTTGACTCGTCAGACCACAATATATGTTTTCATTGTGCATTCTCTGCACTTGAGCCCAGAGAAGTTGGCAGCATTTGTGGATATTGTTGACATATGACTTCCGCTATACAATGTACAGTCTTGTATATGTGGATGCAACAATGGATGTTTACTGACAATGGTTTGTCAAAGTATTTCCGAGTCCATGTGGTGATATCCATCACAGAAACATGTGAGATTTTAATGCAGTGCATGATGCAATAAATGAACAGTTGTCAGTTAGCTCTGGCACTTTATGTGCTCAGTTTAAATTTAAATTGTTAACTTGATGTTGATATCTTTCATGCACAGAATATCAGAATATTTATTTTCACTGCTGTAGTTCACTGCTGTAGTTCCAGCATTCGATAAACTATCATTTACTATCATCAAGTCTAAAAAATCAGAATTTGATGTTATTGGATCTTTATATTAAAACATTGAACATGATTGAAGAATTTAGTGTTGGAAAAAAAGAAAAAAAATAACAAAAGAGCACAAGTTTTTGTTATTGGTATCCAGGCTAGCCTGCTTACATGAAGAGACAAAATCATTTTCTTTTCAATATCTAATATGTAAGGGAAAACGGAATGTGTAATAATAAAGGAAGAGTATGAAGGTCTTGGTAGTTCCTTTAATTTTATCAGATTATCTTATATCTTATATCTTCTGTAAAACAGCTTGAAGAAGTGCAAATACTACAAACACACAGAATCCAGTAAAAAAAAATCAGTATTACAGTTACTTTTACCATGAACCATGTATTAAGTGAGAAAATAAAGATACATGCACACTTGGGAGCAGGGTTTTCACTGTGGGGGTAACAATGTATCATGATGCAAAAATGTGACAATTTGCGCTGTGGACAATATGAGTTCTATTTATTATGCCATACAATGTGACTGCATTGTTTGGATGGATGGATAAAGTCAACAATTTTGCTTCAGTCATGCTCAAAATATTGAATCCCAAAACCAGTGCCATGAATAAAATCGAATTGGCTTGTGGTTTGTGTATCATTACACCCTTACTATTTAATGACATATCTCAAAATTATTAACAAATATGTTTTTTTTATATCAAAGTGCAATAACTCATTACGACCAGACATGAAGTTTCTTTATGCAATGTTTCATTTCCCATTTTATTGACACAACATCTTTGTCAATTACAGTTGCTTGGTTCATTTAACCAAAAAAATTAAGAAATTATTTTCAAAATCTGATTGCCATAATAGATATTAGATATGAAAAGGAAAAAAGAAATGCATATCACTTCTTTGAAGTCAAACACAGTACAGAGGCAAAAGTAAAATCTCTAAAAGCAGTCTCTAAAAGTACAATTTACATTTTTATTAATATATACATTACTGTGCAAAAGTCAGAAACTATCCTTCATTGCTTTCATTTTTAGTAAAAACAACCATTAAGTACAAATTGTTCTTTTTCAAGAGATCAGTATCTTAGCAGATTGTATATAGGATAAAGCACTTCCATAAGGAGGGGGAAAGTTAAAGTGAAAACACAGGACTTTCCAAAACTGGAGTTTAAGTTGTTTAAAGTTATAGAGAAAAAGGGATCATTTTCAGGGAATCAAGCTCCACCTTTGCATCAGATCTGAAAAAATCCACATGTTTCTGTCTATCGCTCCAATGTGAGAAGACAGCACAACACTATGCATCTGAAAGGATGTGTAGCTGTCAAGAAGCTGAACTGAGAAAAGGAAATAGACAAAAAAAGAGGAAATTTGCAAAGCAAACAAAGAAGCTGCTGATGTTCGCAGAACAATGGACTGACCCCCCCCAAAGTTCAGACCTCAACATCACTGAATGTGTCTAGCAATATCTGTATCATGAGATGCTGAAAATGCAACCAACTTCTAAGACTGAACTTTGCAGGGCTCTTTGAAAACCTGACAAGTCTGCTGTGAAAAGTGGACTAAATGCTGATGTTATATTCAGTTATTGAGACTTAATTGTTGTTTTTTTCCGATACAGAAATGTAATGTTTTATACTTATTGGACATTTTAAATAGATTAATGAAGGATGCTGTATGCATCGTAATGTATTTATTTATTTGGTGAAAAACCCTTTTCATGGTTCCAGCACCTAAAAGGGCACTCCACACAGGTTAGTAAGCAGTTCTTTCCAGCCCTTTTTCACCTTTTGCAATAAACTTTGAAATAGTGTCAAAATGAATGATTTGTATAAGCCATTATTTTGTCTTACTTAATAGCACACCAGTGTGCTACTCCTCAGCAAATAGTAGAACACACATTTAAACTTTAGATAACCGAATTCGGATTTGGGTGGCGTAAATTTCGACTTCCCCGCTTGTTCCTCCTCCATAATGCAACACAGATGATTATAGTGACAATCACTACAGTACAGACTATAGCAATAATGATTATGTACAGGTTATTAGACATTGTCTCAACCTCTCTCTGATCATTGCTGGTGTCCTCTCCTTTCTTTGAGGATGATGTGGAGTTGGCAGGTGCCAGGGTGCTCCTTCTGGGTGGGGGAGTGTGAGGCCTTCGTTGTTTGTCCGTGGGAGTAAGTGGTTTATTTTCAGTGGTTCCAGAAGTGGGTGTTTGAGAAATATCATCGCTGAGATTTATTATACTGATGCCTGTCAAGTGTGAAGGACTAAGACATGTAAGAGATGTGATGTTTTTTACTTTTTTGGGGTACTTTAAAAGCCAGTTGCGAAGCGGTAAAATGTTATGGTCACACTTCCAGGGATTTACAGCAAGCACCACATTGTCAATATTGGTTAGTGAGTGTAAAAGCTCCTGCCTTAAATATGGTAGAGAGTTATTTTGAAGCTCCAGCTGAAATAGATTGAAGGCACCATCAAGAAATTTCCCTGGAAGATCCTCAATCATATTGTTTTCCAGTGATATGTTGACCAACTTTGGGAGGCCTTGAAACAGTCCTTCTTCAAGGGTGACCAGGCGGTTGGTGTGCAGTGAAATTTCTTCCACCTCAGTCAATCCATTAAAGGCTCCAGGTGAGACGTGTGAGATCTGGTTTCTGCTGAGCACCAAAAGACGTACTTGAGTTAAATTGCTGAACACATTTTCCTCAAGCTGGGTCAACATGTTGTCGTACAGCCACAGGTCCTGGAGGGGCATGAAGCCAAAGGTTCCAGCAGACAAACTTAGCAGCTGGTTGTCATGAAGTGAGATCTGGCGTAGATTGGGAAGATTCAAGAAGATGCCCCTCGGAAGTGAAGATAACCGATTATTAGAGAGATAGAGCTTTTGCAGCTTCTGCTGATGCGCAAAAAGTTCTGCAGATAAGTGCGTGATAACATTGTTCTGCAGGTGCAGTGTCTCGAGGTTAACCAGCTGCTCAAAGACATTGCCTGGAAGCGCATTTAGACTGTTATACTGGAGGGACAATATTTTAAGCTTGCTAAATCCATAGAAGGTCCCCATGTACAGTTCCCTAATGCTGTTTCTCTGCAACACGAGCTGCTCCAAATTTATTAGACCCTGAAATGCCTTCTCTGGAACAGAACTGAGCTTGTTTTTGCTCAAGTCTAAGGTCTTCAGAGCTTGAAGAGGAGTTAGCAGAGATGAGGAGAGGTCATTCAATTTGTTGTTGCTCAGTGTGAGGGATGAAAGCAACTGCAGGTTCTGAAACAGAGTCTCTGGTAGAGAAACTAGCTCAGTTCCTGTTAACCCTAAGGCCTTAAGATTGTGGGTCTTGTCGAACATGTGGGGCTGTACTTCATTTATTCTTGAATCCTTGATGACAAATATTGAGAGAGCCTCAGAAAATGCATCAATGTCGGCTGGTTTCAGTGAAGAAATGCTGGTATTTGAAATATATAGAGCACCTGTAGTTGCAGGGATGTCGGATGGAAAGTCTTGAATTTCATAGCCTTGGCATATAATTCTGTTGTCCTTGCATTTGCACTGTGGTGGACAACCCCAAACAGCTGCACTCAGAGCACAAATGCCAAGAATGATGTAACGTCCAAGATCCATTGAGACCTGAAAAAGAATTAAACATATTTGCAGTGACCTGTTTTATCAGTGGTTTATGATAAACAGTAAAAACAATTAATAAAAGCTGTAAAATCTCTCTCTCTCTCTCTCTCTCTCTCTCTCTCTCTCTCTATATATATATATATATATATATATAATATCTCAATTTCACATTTCATATGTTTAATCTGGAAGGTAAATCAGAAAAATCTATAAGCAAATGGTCAGAACCTAGGAAAAATCACAATAAGAATTATTACTTTCGTTTAAAGTTTCCTTTGTAGGGAATAAACAAATATACAATATCTAAGACTCTTATGTCTCCAGGTGTCTTGTCCTGCTTTATTACCCCTTAAATCTACCCGGTAATTTCCAAATAACTCATTAACGAATAACAAATAATCTGGCTTAAACACTGCAATGAATGTTAGTGTTGAGACACTGACTTAATATTGATAAACTGTTGGACATTTCAGTGTAGTTTAATTAGGTTCTCTGCGTAGTTACAATCATTCATTCGTTCATTCATTTTCTAAGCCGCTTTTCCGTCAGGGGCGTGGTGGGGTGCTGGAGCCTATCCCAGCGGTCATCGGGCAGAAGGCAGGATACACCCTGGACAGGCCGCCATCGCAGGGCAGACAGACAGACACAGACAGTCACTCACACACTCAGACCTAGGGGCAATTTAGCATGTCCAATTGGCCTGACTACATGTCTTTGGACTGTGGGAGGAAACCCGAGAACGCAGAGGAAACCTACGCAGACACAGGGAGAACATGGAAACTCCACACAGAGAGGACCCTGATCACCCGGCCGGGGAATTGAACCCAGGCCCTCCTTGTTGCGAGGCGGCAGCGCTACCCACCACGCCACCGTACCACCCCGTTACCATCATTTCACCCAAAATAATTACATCTTACACTGGATTTTGTGCTTTACACATACCCATCAGGAACAATTATGGGTAATACATTGAATTTAGGGGACTGTAAGTGAAAGCATTTCCACTTTTTCAAAAAAATCCTTCCCACTTCCCCAAGTGAATGCTTCTCAGTTCTATGATTAGATTTTCAATGGATCACCACCTTATGTCATCCAGAGACACTACTGAACCAACTTCCTTTGCCTGAATTTAGGGAAGGATGTGAACTTTTGAAATGAGATTCTGAAATATTTTAAGGGGAAATAGAGTAAACCTATAAAGTCTGATGTAGTGTCATAGGGTCAAAATGAAATTTAAAAAAATCTTCCACTCAAGTTAAAACACTGTTTACAAATAGTAAAATAGTGACATTTGTTGTATGTAATGGGTTCAGTTAAACGTACATTCTGGGCAAGCTAAAAAAATATTCTATTCAGAAATGATGTTTTTTAATGCTTAAATATTTTGTGGAAGCGAAGGAAATAGACCAACCAGTGTGTGGGGGTCCAGGTAGATCTGCATTTGATTAATGAGGGGAGTAGCTGTATGACTAGACACAACTATGCTTGTATACGTTAACACACTTTAACCAGGCAGCTGATGAATGTGTAAATGTAAAGAGCCCTCTGAAAAAGCATTAATCTTTAATCAAACCACTTCTAATTTGACATGTTTTCATCCATACACCTCAATTTTAAAGCTGATCTAACAAATGCTTTCAGTCTGAAACTGCGAGATGCACTAAACTGTTGAGATGCACTAAGATTTTTGAGTTTTCTTTACAGATGTTAGTATGTTTAACTGGCCTACTTTACATTTATGTCTGTTGGAAGATGCCATCATCCAGAATGACTTATGCTCTAATCATATTACTAAGGTAACTGCCATAGCATTAGGCTTCTTTAAAGACTCCAAATCCAAAGACTCATGGTTTTTCCCAAGCAAAGAATTTAATCTCACTCTGCTGGGTGGAGGTCAGCTGTGTCACTCACTTCTCCATTACAACCATAAGCCAATGACACAAATTTCTTTATCACATACTTGTTGAGATATGAAAACATCACCAATCTGGTCTTTTGCTTGCTGTTTGTATAGCATAGCAGGTTTTCTTTCCACTGAGCAAACTGGTGTTTGATTCCCTGCCTGGGCAATATCATGGCTTGCTGCATCAATAAGCATTCCTGAGCAAGACTCCTAATGTTGCATTAGCTTACCTCTCATATGGTTACACTGGAAGCCATTCTAGATATGAACACCAGATGCCGTAATATAGGCTACGTTTTTCTTCCTGAAAATTCAGATTTTACTGCAAGCTTAAACTTGGACAAACAGTGTCCCACCACAAACACTTTTATGCTTATTATTTAGACATTTACTGAGGGCACTGTCAGGAATATTCATCCTATTATTGCTTGTGTTCTTTGTTATTGTTGCTTTTGTTTGTTTACTACTTATTTTTGGTTTGACAGTGTTCCTTAGTTACCTTTTTATTTTAGGTTTCTTTCCATGTACAATCTAAAAGGGGGTAAACAAGAAATGCAACAAACATTGCCCAATATCCAAATTCCTCTCTGTCTGCATTGCACAATGTACAGTCTCTAACATACCTTCATTTTGTGCTTGAAAAACACCCTTATCTACAATTTGGGTGTATTAGTCTGTGGAAAAGCTACTGTTCTGTTTGTTTGTTTTTTCATAGAATAGAATAGTTTTAATCTTAAAATAAAATGTTTAGTTCTAGAATAAAATGTGGAATCCACCACTAACTTCAAAACATTTAAAGAGCGAGTCATTGTCTAGAAACTTGTGGGGGTAACTCTGTCATGTTCTGTAAATGGCCTGGAAATCTGTATTTAGTTTGGGTGATGAGTGTTATAAGTGTCAGGTCATGAGTCAGTACTTGTCATAAGCAATAACCTTCAGCATGTATGTTATAAGCAGCAGATATATACATACTCTAATCAAGTAAAAAACACCTAGTTCCTTCATTTTGTTATAGAGCACACATTGTTCTTTATGTGCCTCCTTTTTGCATTTAATCATATAAGAAACACAAAAATATTCCCATTTTCCATTTGCTTAATGTCCTCTGTTTCATTTTGTGGATTTGAGACTGTATGAGAGCATACAGTTCAACTGGAAAACAGTTCCCTTCTTTTGTAATGCATTCCATTAAAACCAAACCACAGTCTGCACAGACTTGGAATTTTCTGCAGTGTAATTGCTTAAACTTTTCCAGCTCACCATTAATTGCTATGATTTCCTTTTTGTTCCCTGTCACTGCCTCAAAAATGTTATTTTTCACAAATAACTATTGTATCATAGGAGAACTTTTAGAACTTTTTTGAGGACATGTTGAAATTAGTTTCAAAAGTGTTCTACATAACATTTTACAATGTGAAATGGTACAGGGACTTATTACGTCTGCAGTTCTATCTGACTATTGTGCCAAAAAAACAATTACTCTGCTCTTAAACATTCTTAATGTTATAGTCTTACCTTTAGCAGTTGGCTGTTCAACGATACCGGTGCTCTTCTTTCACTCCTCTTTTACTTCTCTTTTCACTTCTCTTTCCAGATGAAGTGGGTCCCCACCCTTAACTTCTAAACAGTTTAGATGGTTTCTTCAGATTCCAGTCAGCTTCCACACACTCATCTGGTCATCCCCTTTACCATCAGACGCTAAGTACAATGCACAGTCAGGCTTTTTCAAAAGCTGTTGCAGGCTCACTCACATTATTGGGAAATGAGTCAGGGGGATCATGCTGGTTTAGGTCCCCACCCCCTCTCTGGGCTTTAAAGAGCTGGATTGGATTAGCCTGGCTGTGGGTATGAGCACGAGAGGCTGGAAGCTTCTTCCTATTGACTCTTAATGTTACATGGTTTATTCATGTAGACAGGAAAAAACGTATTTGTGTGTAATCCTTATTGGGCAGGACACCCTTCCTGTTTTATTATTTTGATTTAAAGAGGGTGGGTTGCTTTTCAAGAAAAGGAAATTGATGAATTGACACATAGGAATTCAAAACATTCACTGTTGCTTCTGCACTCAACATCAAAACAACCTAATTTTAAACACTAGGGTAGATTGTGGTGTAACTGATAAAAGTTGCCGTACAATCATGCAGATAAGGCATAGTTATCTTGTCCAAGCCACACAGCATAGGATAGGGCTTTCAGACAACACAAGACACATACTTGCTAGAGGACACCCTCAAAATCTTAGGTTGGTGCAGCAAAAGTTAAGTGTAGAATTAAATTATAGGACAATTGGCTGTGTAAGGCATCTAGCACTGTTGTGCATACTAGGGGCGTAACGATACATATTTTTTTTCAGGATTTATACATTATTTTCAGTATTTTATATGTTACAAATTTCTTTGAAGCTCTAATTCTATACTTTCTATAAGATTTGGCTTCAATGCCTTCTGCGACCAACATCCAAAAATTACAACCCCAACAAGTTATAAACACCTTAATCACCTCAAAACAGATGATGATCTTACAACCTGGTAATCGGACCAAGGGGCACTAGATCTTTACATGGTGCCTGATATTGCTGATATTTGCTCTTGTCACTGTGGTGTCCCTTAAAGCAGTCTTTGACTTTCCTGTCCATTAAGACCAACTTCATAATGATGTCTTCAGGCTAAAACTGTCAATAACTGTTACCAAATTTGTATGAATATTTAATTGTGTGCACAGAGGACAAATTTTATATTGTAGGATATGTTATGTGTTATTAGGTCTGTTTAAACATCTGAGCCAGGTAAATCATTCAATATTACAGCAGAGGGCACTCTAAAACTTACATATCCTATTTGTTTTTTGGGTGTAAGTGGCTGGTTCAGTTGTCTATAATATACCTGTTAACTCTCCTCCTGTCTCTCCTTCTGTTCATGTTATTAATGTTATTGCTTGCCATGTTCATAGCAACAGGGCAAAAGCACAGTTTCTTATTCTGCCTCAGTCCATAGTCTGTCTCTCCTTATCAAATTTTAGCACTACCAGTTTGGGAGGGTGGCGGTGTGATGCATACATTGTGATTACTGTATGTGAACCAGTAGTTTTCAACAGAAGTCGTTATTTCTGTTGCTGCTTATGGACTGTGTGTGGGTGTGTGTAGGCTGGCAGAGTTTTCGCTGTCCTATCTTATTTTGGTGTCTGTGGGGATGACAGATAGATACATTGTTCCCTGTTGAGTCCTTGTCTGTTGACGTAGGACACATATCAGTGGGAATGCCAACACCAACCAGTTAGTCACATGAACCAGCAACAAAAGCTGTAATTAATGTGACAATGAGGATGGCTTTTACAGCCAAATCAAACACATGCACTTTGGTTGAGTCACCCCGGTTAACCATACAAGATTTGGCACTGAAAAGTCATTTTGGGCTGAGTAGTTGGTGTTCCAAAAGCCAGGGACTGCATGGAAGCTTAGTATAAAGATTCAAATGTTGACCCAAAGCACATAACTCGATTTCATACTGATAGTCCTTTTCTAACTCTGCTTTTCTGATTTCCTTCCTCTATTAATTTTGCTGTGCTTTGAAAGTTTGAGCTGTAAACAGCAAATATTGAGATGTTGGCCAGAGGACAAGACATTTTATACGGAAAGTGCTCACCTCCTTTAGGCTTAACTATCTCCAATACATTTTGCAGAACGTTTACTCTATTGACCCAAAGCACATTCCCCCACTTGAGACTGATAGTACAGCAACAGCACCCTGTTAACTGCTCTTTCATCCCTCTATTACATGAAAACTTACAAATCATCAAACTCATTGATTTTTCAGTGCAAGCAAATTTCATTCTCATTTTTGAAGCTCTTGAAATGTTCACAGCTTATTTCCATGATCTGCAGTGCTAGCTAACATAATTATTTAGCTTTGTTTCTCACAGTGTAGTGGGTGTGTAGCCCTAAGGTTGGTCACACAGTCTGGATAGCTTTTTCTTTCTCCTACTGTCTCTTTTTAAGTGATAACATATAGTTGGAGCCTGTTAGTCTGGCATGGTAACACTGCTGCATTAAACACATCTATTTTGTTTACAACTATGATAGTTTTGATGCTAGTGGCTTCATAATGAGAGCACCTTTTAACCTACTGTTAACATACTTCTCAGTTGAAAACTAAATGCTGTGAGCTGGTAGATCAAATGGCTAAGAAATCTCACTTCTAACAACACTTTGGCAGAGATGAGAAGGCAAGGATCCTGTCAAATCTTACATCATTCTCTCCTATTTGCACTCACATGCAAAGTATGTGCCAATACAAATGTGAAAACACACTTACCCATGACTGGAAAAGGAGAGATCACATAGAGTACTTCACTTGTGAGAATCATCGGTATCAACAGAGGAAAAACAGGAAGCACCTCATTTATAATACAATCATAATATATCTAGAAACAAACACTGCAGTTGCTATTGTCTCCATTCTCTGTACCTACTTTTGCCCTTATACAGACTTCTAATGTGGTTGTAGAACATTCCAGTATATTAGCAAATTTTAGCTATGAACATTTCTAGCAGTGTAGTAAATGAGGTACATAGGACGTTAGGACCCAGCATCACTAGAGTTCACAAAGAGTGGAAGAACACTTTCCTGGCTTTTTGCTAAGCCAAGTGATTTTACATTGTATATCAGGTACGTGTGGGGACTGAGATCACTTAATGTTGTCTCAGCTGAAGGGAATTTTGTTGTCACATGCAAAATGAATTTGCATTAATCTGTTTGTTTTTGACCAATGTAAAGGCTGTATTATGGTGGATATAATAAAAATAGAGCTTTTAAAATTAAAATAATGCTATTATTATTGTACCATAAAAAATAAAATCTAAATTATTACCCTGAAAAACATCTTGCGAGAAAAAAAAAACTATATATACACTGCTCGAAAAAAAATAAAGGGAACACTTAAACAACACAATATAACTCCAAGTAAATCAAACTTCTGTGAAATCAAACTGTCCTCTTAGGAAGCAACACTGATTGACAATCAATTTCACTGCTGTTGTGCAAATGGAATAGACAACAGGCGGAAATCATTGGCAATTAGCAAGACACACTCAATAAAGGAGTGGTTCTGCAGGTGGGGACCACAGACCACTTCTCAGTACCTTTCTGCTTTCTGGCTGATGTTTTGGTCACTTTTGAATGTTGGTGGTGCTTTCACACTCGTGGTAACGTGAGACGGACTCTACAACCCACACAAGTGGCTCAGGTAGTGCAGCTCATCCAGGATGGCACATCAATGCGAGCTGTGGCAAGAAGGTTTGCTGTGTCTGTCAGCGTAGTGTCCAGAGGCTGGAGGCGCTACCAGGAGACAGGCCAGTACACCAGGAGACGTGGAGGAGGCCGTAGGAGGGCAACAACCCAGCAGCAGGACCGCTACCTCCGCCTTTGTGCAAGGAGGAACAGGAGGAGCACTGCCAGAGCCCTGCAAAATGAACTCCAGCAGGCCACAAATGTGCATGTGTCTGCACAAACGGTTAGACTCCATGAGGATGGTATGAGGGCCTGACATCCACAGATGGGGGTTGTGCTCACAGCCCAACACCGTGCAGGACGCTTGGCATTTGCCAGAGAACACCAGGATTGGCAAATTCGCCACTGGCGCCCTGTGCTCTTCACAGATGAAAGCAGGTTCACACTGAGCACATGTGACAGACATGACAGAGCCTGGAGACGCCGTGGAGAGCCATCTGCTTCCTACAACATCCTTCAGCATGACCGGTTTGGCAGTGGGTCAGTAATGGTGTGGGGTGGCATTTCTTTGGAGGGCCGCACAGCCCTCTATGTGCTCGCCAGAGGTAGCCTGACTGCCATTAGGTACCGAGATGAGCCCCTCAGACCCCTTGTGAGACCATATGCTGGTGCGGTTGGCCCTGGGTTCCTCCTAATGCAGGACAATGCTAGACCTCATGTGGCTGGAGCGTGTCAGCAGTTCCTGCAAGATGAAGGCATTGAAGCTATGGATTGGCCCACCCGTTCCCCAGACCTGAATACGATTGAGCACATCAGGGACATCATGTCTCGCTCCATCCACCAACACCACGCTGCACCACAGGAGTTGGCGGATGCTTTAGTCCAGGTCTGGGAGGAGATCCCTCAGGAGACCATCTGCCACCTCATCAGGAGCATGCCCAGGCCATACAGGTCATACAGGCACGTGGAGGCCACACACAATACTGAGCCTCATTTTGACTTGTTTTAAGCACATCACATCAAAGTTGGATCAGCCTGTCGTGTGTTTTTCCACTTTACTTTTGTGTGTGACTCCAAATCCAGGCCTCCATTGGTTAATAAATTTGATTTCCATTGATGATTTTTGTGTGATTTTGTTGTCAGCACATTCAACTTTGTACAGAACAAAGTATTCAATGAGAATATTTCACTCATTCAGATCTAGGATTTGAGCAGTATATATATAGGTCAAGAAATAGATTGGTTGTACATTGTAGTTGCTGAGGTTTAACTGAAGTTTAAAGTTTAGCTGAACTGTTCAACTGATCATTAGTAATTCATATTCTATAAATTTTATTTACTGAAATATCAACACTTTTCTCAGCAAATAAACACATACTACACGAATAGATTTTGAGTTTTGATGTTGAGTGCAGAAGCAACAGTGAATGTTTTGAATTCCTATGTGTCAATTAATCAATTTCCTTTTCTTGAAAAGCAACCCACCCTCTTTAAATCAAAATAATACAGTACTGTATAATAATAATAATAATATATAACATATATATTATATATTATTATAATAGTATATATCATATATATATATATATATATATATATATATATATAGGTCAAGAAATAGATTGGTTGTACATTGTAGTAGCTGAGGTTTAACTGAAGTTTAAAGTTTAGCTGAACTGGGCTCTTTAGAAAACCATTAACTGACCATTAATAGCTGTTAGCTAACAAAACAAGACAAAACCCCTTAAATGCTTAAATGGCCATGTGCCACTGATGGTTCCAAAATCTTATAACATGTTTTATAACATATACAGTAACAATTGTTCATCTGTTCAACCTAAAAAAATACTTTTTGTGGTAACAAAAAAAACTAGTTTTATTCAACCTAAGTCAATACTGTCTATAAACAAATCTTTCAATCAAAGTAATTTTGGGGTCGGATGAAATCAGTTAAATTTCTTGTTACCACATGAAGTCATTTTTTAGGTTGAACTCATAAACCATTTTTAAAGTGTAAGAATAGCTCAGTTTGCATTGAAGTCCCTTTAGTTACTGAATAATAAGCTTAAATATAATAATGAAAACAATGGAATTTAAAAATGTAAAAATGTACAAATAAATATAAATGACAGTTATGTACCCTTCAATGATTGTTTAGTATATAGAGTGGTTCTATACAGAACCATGAACACGCAAAGAACTGTTTGCATGAAGTGGTTCTTTGCATGGTGAAATGGTTCCACAGATTGACTGAGAATGTGTCAGATGTGGTTCTATATAGAAACTTTTTGAAAAGCACTCTAAATAGCACCACAAAAGGTTCTTCTATTGTTACAAGCTTATCATTTTTATATTCTTTCCAGTTTGTATATAAGATAATACAGTAGATTATGTGTGAAGTTATAACCCCTACTAACAGATGTGTGTAACGTATGTATTCTTTAATTATAGACCTTTTTACAGTAGCTAAAATTAAGTGGACACTATACAGAGTACAAACTGAATGGTTTCCTTTTTTTATATAGTAATGTAATGTAATGTAATGCCCCAAACACGGCCGAGTCCCGCAGACTGAGTAAGAATTCAGTATTCCAGAAGTGCTGCAATATGACGACTTAGTGACCTAACAGTGTATGTTGCACAGTGCAGCACAGACGAGGCCTCCCGCACCTCTGTCATGCAAACATGGATAAAACATGCAAAATTGGGTTTAATTCAAGAAGTGAAGCAAATTTTCACATCTCACACTTTTTATATTTAAAGTGTGATTCCCAAATAACACTGTAACATGAAAATATATGTGAGAGATGCTTGTCATGTGAAACGGAGCAACATGTTGTGTAGTTTCTGCTCTTATTTGGCAGAAACTACACTCTGCACTCATTTGCAGTTTTTATACTGCTGTTGTAGTTTTCTCGCCAGATGAACTCAGAACCTACAACTGCATATTGCTCAGGCTTCATTTTGGCCTTTCTTTTAGAAACATAAACGAATTATGAACAGCTTCACCTTTACTTTAGCTACTGCAGCAAAGTCTATAGAATAGATATATTACATGCATCTGTTCAGCAATTCACTGTAATGATTTGTATATATGAATTGATGCTGTACAACTCATTATTTATTAATGAAGGGGTTTGTTATAAATGTCTAGGTTAGCAGCATGTACAGCAAATATGAATTGTAAATATGAATACTCACCTAAACAGTCACATGACCTGTCATTAAAAATATTTCCACATTTTCAAATTCTGATTACTTAATGGTTTGTTCACAGTTATTAATGGTCAATTAAATGTTTATTACACAAAGTGATTATAAAGAGTTTACCACTCTACAACTATCAGGGAGAGAGTGGCAGAGTTGTGAACGATTAGAGTTGTTGGGCTCATATCTGGGAGTACAGGCTTCCTCTTGCGGTTGTTTAAAGAGTCTTTGGTCTGTTGACGTTCTGGAAAAAAGGAGGCATGGTTTGGCAGAGCACCTGGAAATGTATTACAACCAGTAGTCAGTGTTCATTATTTTCCATTTCAGTCCCAAAGACAAATTAGCATGAAAGTATTCATTAAAATGTCTGCTTAGAGTAAAAGTCTAACATTTTCCATTGTTGATCTTCTTCAGTATTAAAGGTGAAAATAGACAAGCTTTATAAAACATTATGTGGAACATTTAACTGCAGATTTACAGTTATCTTGTTGCTGAGATTCTGAATATTGATACAAAGACCGTGACAGTGGCAGCAGCTAAGCTAATCAGTCAGAAAGTTTTTGGAACCTTTACATCCTGTCCACCTAGCCACGTGTGGGACTAAGCTCTGAAAAGTGTCAATTCAAGGGCTAGCACCCACAAGATTCGAAGTCCACAAGGATCAAGCATTTATTCCCTTTTGGGATTTTAGGAATTTGACTGGGTGAACTATGATGAAAAGCAAGGGATGCTTTTGTGTTTGCATCCCAGTTTGGCTGAGAAGTCAGTAGCATTTAAGTTGCTCACAATAAATCATAGCTTTGTAATGATAAATGTCTAAAATGGTAAATGTACAGGAGAAATCAAAAACATTCTTAAATTTTAATGTAGGTTAATGTAAAGATGTTTTGCTCCAATTGTTTTTGAAGCATTTCTTTCAAGTCCGGTCATCATAAAATCTTCACCCATTGTAAAGGACAGCTGTCACGTTCAAATGATGTAAAAAATAATAATAGACAAAACATAGACCTGTTTTTCTTTGGACAGTGACCATATTCTACATGCATTCTTTTATTTGATAACCTTAATGTTATATATAAATCAACAAGCAGGATTGTTGTTAACGCTAACTAGTCTTCAATTTTATGGACCCCAGCTGGTCATTTAGTGCCAGTTGTAGATTTACATCAGAAAATCATCTGAAGTTATGAACAAGTGAGGAAAGAGGAAGCAAGTGAGTCAGTAACGATGTGTGAGTGAGATAAAACAAATGGAAAGTGAGAAGATGGCCTTAAAATGTCTCTTCATATCTCACATCAAAAAAAATTGTAGAACTGATTTATTTTTCTCACATATTAGAAATCATGCTGTGCCAATTTTTCATTTTGCAGATGTTGTTACTGACCAGTTTAATTTTTGCCTTTGTACGAGTAAAATATGTATTAACTTATCCGTAGGACAAGTCCTTGAGAAAGCTTAAAGTCAAGCCCTGGTCTGTATTCTCTGTATCAGGAGATAGCTAACAGGCTTAACAGATACACTGGCTACCAGACTCCTACACTTATATGTAGAAGTTCAGATCTTTACTGAAGGAGTCACTGAAGAATTTCAACATACAGACTGAAATATGTAATTAAGCCTCTGCTGTGGTTCAGCTCAAATTACAATAAAATATTAATGCACATTACAATTAGCTTGGAATGAACACATCATTGCAAATCTAACAAGGGTAAGAGCAGAATTTAGCATTGATCTAGTGATTATACTCAGATGAGCATAAAGAGGAAGCGATGGGCTACACACCGAAAAGAGGTTACTCCAAATATGACACAGCGTAGTACTATATGTTATGTTTTTACATAAAAGCCATGTTTTATATGTTTATATTTTATTACTTTGCATTCTACTCAACAGACATTTTTCGGTTGAATTCTTGAACTGAAATTTCATCTGATGTATAACTGTTA
The DNA here is from genome assembly GCF_015220715.1 of Pygocentrus nattereri. Taxonomy (NCBI): domain Eukaryota; kingdom Metazoa; phylum Chordata; class Actinopteri; order Characiformes; family Serrasalmidae; genus Pygocentrus; species Pygocentrus nattereri. The sequence continues at coordinate 21,082,238 of NC_051236.1, forward strand.
GAAAATGCATTGAAGTAAAAAAAAAAAAACATTCACAGTGTATGTGTAAGTTGTCAAGTTGTCAAAAACAGAAGTGCCCTTAAATTGTGGTAGAAAATCCTCCCACAGCATACAGAAACTGTCGCAGTTCAGTGGTGTATTTAAAGCATGGACACAGCATTTCTCTGGAGAACGCTGACTGGCCTTTAGTGACATTGGCATTTAATGACTCTGCTAAATCAGTAGCCTGTCCTTGTGCCAAGGTTAGTTGTTTAACAGTTTGCTTTAGTGTGATACAGATGCAGTAATGGTAATGATTGTATAGTCCATTGTGGGGAAGGTTAGATACTGTGAGAGCTTTTATCTTGTTTGTTTACATGCACAGTGCTGTGCAAACGTTTAATGCACCTGAGAAAGCTAGATTAAAAAAAACATCAGGGCAGTAAGTGTTTATTTGTTGATATTAAAATAAATGCAAGTACTATTAACTTAGTAATTATTGATTTCATGTCCGTCAGTGTGTTTGTTTCATTTTCAGACCTGTCACAGTGAGACCCCAGTACTGATTGTAATCATCACCTAATACCTGCTTTAGCTAATCAACACTTCATTACATGTTACATCATTCATGCTGTATGAATTCTGATTTCTGGACACATTAAGGAGAAATCTCTCTCCAATTTAGACTTTTTGCCAGTTCCACCCACAAACCAGTCTCTCTCGTTTACACAGTGCTTCCAAGCGAGGAGAGTGAGGGCTAGCACATGCTTCCTCTGAGACATCTGTGTGAAACCAGCTGCAGGCATCTTTTACTTTAATGATATAAAGTGTTTTTACAAGCCTGAAAACACTTATTGCCCAGAGGAAAGCTTTTAAATATTGTGCTTAGGTACTGAAGACTTTTGCGTAGTACAATGTGAATGCTTCCTTGTTGTTGTTTTAAGTGAGTTTTAAAGGTTTTAATCAGTTTTAACACATACATGTGTTTCATATCTCCTATAGATTTAGACAACACTCTACCAACACACCAAACCTGAGGCTAAAAAATCTAAGTTCTAGTTCTGGGGATTCCATGTAGTGTGTGTTGTTATTATACTCTACTATGACACATCTGACTCATGAACGGCCTCAGTTATCTCATGAGTAAATCAGCTGTGTTGCTGCAGAGGAAGTACAGAAATGTGCAGTTCATGGAGCCACCCTGAGTTACCGGATTAAAAGGCCAGCTTTTTCAGGAGCCTTAGAGGAGCCTGTGTTTTATGGTCAGCACTTTAGTTGATATGGGAGTATCATTTATTGTAATCATAGCAGACTCATAGCAGACTCAGTGTTCCCTTTTCAAAACACATTCCTAATGAGTACTGACTGACCCTAGAGGTCACTGACTTGTTACAGTGCTATCAAATTGATTCGCATGCTTGTTAAAGATGAGCCAAAAAATTGTTTCTAGACTAGAATGGCAATTTAAATTTTAGGTAATTCTAAGTAAAACTAAAGTGAAATACAGTAGGTGCTACAGCCTGCATTTAGTGCTGGATGAAGTGGGATAGCACATATACACTCACAGGACACTTTATTAGGTGTCCTAGCTAGTAAAAGGTTGGACCCCCTTTTGCCTTCAGAGCTGCCTTAATTCTTCGTGGCGGACTTTCAACAAGGTGTTGGAAGCATTCCTCAGAGATATTGGTTGGTTATTTGAGTTGCTGTTGCCTTTCTATCATCTGGAACCAGTCTGTCCATTCTCCTCTGACCTCTCACATCAACAAGGCATTTTCTTCCACACAACTGCCGCACACTGGATATTTTCTCTTTTTCGGACCGTTCTCTGTAAACCCTAGAGATGGTTGTGTGTGAAAATCCCAGTAGATCAGCAGTTTCTGAAATACTCAGACCAGCCCGTCTGGCACCAACAACCACGCCACATTAAAAGTCTCTTAAATCCCCTTTCTTCCCCATTCTGATGCTCGGTCTGCACTTCAGCAAGTTGTCTTGACCACCTCTACATGCCTAAATACATTGAGTTGCGGCCATGTGATTGGCTGATTAGCTATTTGTGTTAACAAGGTGTACCTAATAAAGCGGCCGATGAGTGTAGAGAAAAATAAATAAATACAAAATTAAAAAATTCAGGTCAGAGGCTTGTTAGTTCACATAAGATGAGACAGTGGGGATAGAACAACAGAAAACACTGCAAGAACTTGACAGACTTTGCTTTGGATCATTGTTGGATGACCCATCCATGACCTTGTCTTAGCTTCCAGGTGGAGAGTCTTACAGTTCATGATGCGATGTATTCTAACAAGCCTTTAACAGAAAACAGCCCCATAGCATTACACATCCACCACCATACCTCACAGTGGGGTTAAGTGTTGTGTTCTTTTACTTTTACGTTAGTTAGATACAACCAGTTCCTGCGGGTGTCCAACTGTGATGCTTGGACAAACTTTTGTCTGTTTAGGGGTGGAAAGTCTCGTGTCCTCTCTCAGGCAGGTTCTTCATAGGTCCAGCTGTGTGAAATTTCTGAAATATAGCTTTTTATAGGCATTTTCTGATTGAAACCCTTTTTTCTTGGTAGTCTCACTTAATTTGTGTATTCTCTGATCTTCCCCATGTTCATGGATGACTAAAGGTGTTTGGCTTTATATGTCATCTCATATTTACACCACCAGGGAAACAGGATGCCATGGATTGTTATATATGAGAGTGGGAATATATGAGACAATTAGATTTTATTTACAAGCACTTCTATGGGTGCCAATTGTGAAATGTACTTAAACATATCTGTATCTTTCTATGGACTTGTTTTATTTCATTAAGAGGCTATTTTTCTCTATAAACAACCAATAGAAATTTTCATAGAAATGTTTCCTAATGGCCCTGCGATGGACTGGCGACCTGTCCAGGGTGTATCCTGCCTTCCGCCCGAAGACTGCTGGGATAGGCTCCAGCACCCCCCCGCGACCCTGACGGAGAAGCGGCTTAGAAAATGGATGGATGGATGGATGTTTCCTAATGTGTACAGGTACTCTGGAGAGAATAGTTGTTTTCTCATATTTTCGTGAATCTACTCAGATCAGAAAATGACTCTTCTGCCTGGATTGCCAAGTTGCTTGATGGATATAATTATAAAAGTTATATATCCATAGTTATAATTATAGATATGGATAAAATTATTTTGACTGTTTTAGTATCTATCTGTCTTGGTTGGGCTTACACAGCTGCATGTGTTGTTTTGGAGCTGTGTCATGATAATTGCACATAATGTATGTTCAGGAAACAAGCAAGGCTAATTCTAAACAGATATCACAAGAGCATTGCCAGGGCTTGTAATGAGCTGATGTGCTTGACTGAAGATCAGACATTTGCTTATAATACTTCACTCCAGTTCAAACCAAGTTCAAGTGAAATTCCTCTGCTTGAGCTCAGCGACACACCCTAGCTTATCCATTTTGTTTGAAAGTTCTTACTAGGCTGACATTGTGGTACAAATGTTTCAAGTTATATATTTCATTTCTGACAGTTGGCAACTGTAACACCTGACATCCACCACAAGAGGGCCCCACAAGACAGCTGTTAGCCCATATACTGAACATGGCATAGAGGAACAGTTCAATGTATTCAAGGTGGAGCGGTCTCCTGTCTGAGTGAGCATGCGGGTCAGCTCAGAGTAGGCGTGAAGCATGGTCACATTGGCATGTTAAGGAGCTTGTGATTTTATACACACTAAAACTACCCAAGTGTGAATCTGTGAGAACATACTGTTGAAGCAGTTAGACAATCCAAAGAAGAACATACTGAACAGTTATTTTCTGTGTCATGTCTCTGTAATTTTGTTATATCTTTCAATTAGTGGTAGGCAATGATGTTTATTTTGTATATTTATATTGAACACAATATCGTTAACATGATGTAACACTTATGTCACGTTATGTCATGAAACGCTGAGCACAATGTGGAGATTGTCAGTGCTTAAAGAACACCGACCAACTGCAAAGAGAACATAATTAGCCCTTTTAATTGGATTTAATTGGATTTAAAACACTCCTACAATCATCTGTGTTCAGGCCATATGAGAATTTTCTGTACTCTGTACTGGCCAAACAAAACAAAACACATGTTCAGCCTTCTCTGTCTTCAGGAACTCTCTCAAGGATCTGCAACTGAAGCTGAAAAAAGGGATTACATAAAAAAGTGGGAGCAGACTGTTAAAACAAGGAAGCATTTTCCATATGTGAAATATGAAATGAAAATCATTGTGTTCAGAGCATTTCTTAAATGTTGCACCACTGGCTCTTTTTTGTCTATTCTGTAAACTGTATGTAGAGTGTTATTGTCATGACCTTCAGCTTGTATTACAGAAATATTTAATCCTTTTAAGCTGACAGGTTTAAATTAAACTTAACATTGCTGTACTGTTCTCATGTCATATCAATACTGTGGGCATTTGATGGAAACCCTAAAAGAGAAAGATTACTCTTTCTGTGTAAAGCATTCACAATCCTGTATATGAAACGGAAATCATTACTGTTCTAAAATACCCTACCAAGTACTTTTCTTCAAGGCAACTGGAGATAGTGATGCCATTATTGAAACAGTTTTCCTGTATTCCAGAATATAGCTGTGTCTGCTTTGTGGAGTCAAATATTTTATAAACATAAATGACAATAGAATATGTGAGCACTAACAAGGGAGTAAGACTCAGCTCTGGTAAACACACACACACACACACACACACACACACACACACACACACACACACACACACACACACATATATATATATAGAATCCCATTTCCAAATAAGTTGGGATGCTGTGCAGAATGTAAAATGCAATGATTTTGAATTTGATACTAAGTGAACATTCCAAAAAAGTTGGGATGGGGGCATGTTTACCACTGTGTTTCATCGCCTTTTAACAACTCTCTGTGTTTGTGAACTGAGGAGGACCAATTGCTGTAGTTTTGAAAGTGAAATGTTTTACCCTTTCTTGTTTGACATATGACTTCACCTGATCAACAGTTTGGGGTTTCTTTTGTCATATTTTTCATTTAATAATGCAGCAAATGAGTGGGTGCCAGTTTAATGCATGGACTCTTTTACTACGGAGCCATGCTTTTACAGTACATGCAGAATGTGGTTTGTCACTGTCTTGCTGAAATAATCAAGAAAAAGACATCATCTGGATGGCAACATATGTCAACAAAACATGTATTTAACGTTCAGCATTAATGGTGCCTTCACAGATGTGCACATCACCCATGCCATGTGCACTAATGCACCCCTATACCATCATGAATATTGGCTTTTGAACCGTGCGCTGATAACAAGCTGAGTGGTCTTTAGCCAGTCTGTGATTTCCAAAAAGAATTTTAAATGTTGATTTGTCAAATAACAGGACCCTTTTCCACTTCCCCTCAGTACATTTTAAATGTGCTCAGGCCCAGAGAAGTTGGCAGCATTCCTAAATCCTGTTTATATGTGGTTTCTTCTTCTTTCTGATTGTTGACAGGGTTTTTTAGAAGTGCTGCTGAGCACATGCAGTGGTTTCCATTACAAAATCATATCTGTTTTTAATGCAGTGCCATCTGAGGACCCAAAGATCACAGGCAGCAGTTACTGGTTTTTGGCCTTGTCATTTGTGTACACCGATTTCTCCATAGAAGATGAAAAGCAAACGTTCTTTGCTATTTTATGTTGATAAACATTATTCTTAAATTGTTGCACTATTTGCTTGCACAGTCTTTCACAGAGTGCTGAACCTCCCCTTCTTTATCCCTCCTCTCTGGAATACTTTTTTATACTCAATCATATTACTGACCTGTTGTCAATCAACCACCAGGTGTTATTTATTTATTTATTTTTTTAGCATTACGCAACTTACTAGCCTTTTGTTTCCCCCATCACAAGTTTTTGGGAAAGTGTTGTTGGCATCAAATTCAAAATGGGATTACATTTCTGAGTTTCAACATTTGGTTGGTATGTCCAACAGGTCAAAGCAAGCTCAAAACAATGTGTGCTGTACCCTGATTTAAGCATAATCAGCTTAAACAGGACTGTGTGATTAAAACAAACCCAAACACAGTATGAGCAAAGATACTAATGCACTTGTACATATGCCATTCTTTAGACTGAGCACTGAGACCTGTTAAAAAAAAAGTTGTTGTGTATTAAGCAAAACGCATGGCCTTTGCAGCATAATGCATTAAAATGTAAATCCAGTGTAAATCCAGTTTATTTTTTAATAATGAACTAATATTAAAACATGTTAAAATGTACTCCTCTTTGTGCTATGGGACAGTAGTCTGTTAGCACAGCTGTCATGGATCCCAATGACTCTAGGCACTCTAACAAACCCAAATGCAAAACAGAAATGCAAATTAAAACAGAATGCAGTGATTTATAAATCTACAGAAATCTACTTTAACATGTATTTGATATTAAATTTAATTAAATATTAAATGTTTTATCAACTTCATTGTTTGTAAATATACACTCATTCTGAAATTAATGCTTCAACACATTTCAAAAAAGTTGGGACAGGACAATTTAGGACAGGAATACTGTGAAATGTTGAAACATCTTAAATAAGTGATGCAGTCATGCTTGGGTATAAACAGAGCATCCAGGAAAGGCCTAGTCTTTGGGTAGCCAAAAATGCATCATCAAAAATCCAGCAGTTTAAGAATAATATTGCTTGGCAAGCGATTGCAAGAATTTTAGGTATTTCCCTAGGAAATCTAGAGAAATCTCGGTGCGTAAAGGGCAAGCCCCAAAAGCAGGACAAAGAAGAAAAGGACCATCCAGATTGTTACCAGCGTAAAGTTTAAAAGCCAGGCTCTGTCGTGGTACAGGGGAGCATTATTGGGTAACTTGAACATATGTAAATGCACCATTATATTATAGCACTTGTAAAGCAGCTTCACAGAATTCCAGTAAAGATGAAGTTTTAACATGAATGTAAAAACCCCCAGGTAAGCAAGCCAGGGGCGACAGTGGCAAGGAAAAACTCCCTCAGAGCTGAGGAAGAAAGCTTGGGAGGAACCAAGGCTCACAAGGGGGGACCTATCCTCCTCTGGTCAATCTACCTACAAAGTTATTATACTACTAATAGTAATAGTAGTAGTATTAGTAGTAGTAATATCTAGGAGTCCATGAAAACTTTAATGTAGGGTGGGCAGCTAGTCCAAGGCAGGTGGCGGTAGCTGGGGGGCGGGCAGCTGGTCTGAAGCAGGTAGCAGAAGAGCTCAGCAGTCAGTCATCCTTCAGAGTAAAGCTGAACACATTTTATATGCTGCCTTCTCGACAAAGTCTTTGTCATGGACGTCCATGCTTATGTCAGTGTGACAACACAAAGCCGGCCAAGCATGTCTGCATAATCGGAGAGTGTAGTCCTAGGCTGACCTGTCTGCAGTCCAGAATGGTCTTCCATTGAAAATATGTGGGGCAGTATTATTATCAAAATGACCTTGGTTGGGTTCCAGTGTCCAAATGTTACTTGGACACTGGTACTCAGCCTTAGTGGATCCCCAATACATGCTGGCTGTAAGCAGGAACTCCTGTTTTATCGCACTCTGTCCTCCCTCTGGATGGTGCTAAACCAGCCTGCTTAAAACGATATCACAGAAGACGAGATAACAGAGAGATGCTATCCAGAGCAATGTCATCCTGAGCCTTGTGGTAAAGAGAAAGAGACAGGAGGGAAAAAAAGAAGGCAAAACTCTATTTCTTCACAGCAGTTGGTTTAGGGTGAAACTATTGTATTCCTCAGAGGGAAAATTTAATGCAGTGCCACCAAGTAATTATGTAAATATTCTTTTCTTATTATACACCCTAAATCTTTTTTGCATCTCCGTGATCCAAAGTTTGTATTGTTGGAGGCACCATTGTATTATAAGCTTTATTCTTGTTCAGAACAGTAATGCAAAGACTACCTTTCCAGAGTAATCTCATACATCTTATTAAAGACCACCTGAAATCCATAGTGAATAAACCTTGTGGAAGTTTTATGTAAATCAGTGCTTTGGTATCATCTCTGATTTATAACACAGAACTTTTTACATATAAATTTTATAGTTTTTGTTTTTTTGTTTTCCTGCTGAGTTCAGTATCACACATGTCAGCTTTGGCACATATTTTAACTTTTCCTCCACAGCATTTGAAACACATAATGTGTGTTTCAGGAACAGATGGGTTGGTATTGTGCACCTGCCATTTGGCAAAAGCATAAGCCTCACATACACTTAATGCTATCAGCAATCTGCATGGCTATTTCCAAATCAAAATCCCGGTGCTATTTGTTGCAATTAATGTCGTTTTTTTTTTCTTTCCACATTGACATTCACATTATATCTGACTGTTATGCAGTTCATAAAGCATAGATGAGAGCGACTGGATTATAATGTGATATTTCAAGCTGGTGCCATGTTTTTATTTATATACAAAATTATAATGTTTAATACAATTGGACTGAATGTATCAATCTGTTAAAGAGATGCAAGTTCAATGTTTTATCCGAGGGCTAGTCCAGAAATACAAGGGCTTACTGGGAGTTGTCAGAATGACTTGGTGGAAGTAATAATAAAATCAGCACTAAACTAAAGAGTCCTGCAGTGCACAGCAAGTCTCTGCATTCAGAGTCCATTCACCTGCTGAGCCCGATGCGCTACAGTATGCCGGAGACTGAGCCAGAGCACATTTACAGCACCAGCAGGACAGTCTCACATAGACAGCCAACTTTAAAACACTCACCATTAGAATAACCTCCCAGAAGTAGCAGAGGTTATTACAAAGAATACCATATACAAATACAGGTGGAACTTAGAATGATCCCTGTGGGAGCAAAAATGCTGAATTTTGGCAGTTCTACAGTATGTGTGAAGAAAGTTTAGCACCACATGCCGGGACCTCCTCAGCGCATGTGAGGGAATCTTGAGTAAAGTCAAAGATGTGGAATATTTCTCCCTTTGAGAATGACATTGAACTTTTTTGCCTTCTTTCAGTCATATGATTGACTACTTAAAACAAGAAGGTAGAAAATCTTTATCACTCATGCCTGATATCCAAAAGCTGAAAAAAGTACCATGTTTCTGTACTTAAGTAAATATAGTCTTGGTTAAATATTATTTGAGTAAAAGTAAAAGAATTGTATCAACACCAATGAGCCAAAACATTGTGACCACTTGCCTAATATGCTGTTGGTCACATACTGGCGAAACAGCCTCGATCCACCAAGGCATGGACTCTACAAGATCTTGAAATGTGCCCTGTAGTATCTGGTGTCAAGTGTGTGTGTGTGTGTGTGTCCTTTTAAAAGGTCCCGTTTTTGAAAGGTTAAAAAAGGAAATATTGGTTGTAGTGGAATATATTATAGTGGAATAATATTTTATATTATTATTATTATTATTATCATTGGGATAACAAATCCATAACAAAAACTAATTATATATGCATTATTTCTGACTATTACACTGGACTAGTATTTAAAATGTGTAATATTAGATACAAATCTATGTAATATGTATTAAAGCTTTTGTATGTATGTTTTAATTCTCTAGATTAATTTCTCTAGATAGACAAAGCACTTCGTGTAAGTTGCTCTGGATAAGAGCGTCTGCTAAATGCTATAAATATAAATGTTTTAATCAATTACCTTGACTGTTAATCAGTCTATATACTTGTTGTTTATGTATTTGCATTTGTACAGTGCTGTGTACTGTACACATTTAAGTATGTGCCCCCCCAAATTTCCTCTATTTCTGCTAATTTTTTTATATTTAAATGCTTCAGATCATCTAACTAATTTCAATACAAGATAAAGACAGCACAAGTAAACACAAAATGCAGCTTTGATTGACTATTCCATTTATTGAAGATAAAGATTCATTCAAAACCTATATCAACCATATGAAAAAGTAACTGCCCCCTTAAGCCTAATAACTGGTTGTGCCACAGTAGGCAGTAACAGGGTTGGCAGTAACAACTGCAATCAAACATTTGCAATAACTTGCAGTGAGTCTTTTACACTCTTCTTTGCAGAATTGCTACATTGGAGGGTTTCTGAGCATGAAATACCTGTTTAAGGTCTTGCCACAGTATTGCAATGGGATTCAGGTCAGGACTTTGCCTGGGCCTCTCCAAAACCTTAATTTGGTGTCTTTTGAGCCATTCAGAGGTGGACTTGATTGTGTGCTTCAGTTCATTGACCTGCTGCATAACCTAACTGCGCTTGAGCTTTAGGTCACAACCTGATGTATGGGCATTCTCTTTCAGGATTTTCTGATAGAGAGCAGAAAATTGTGGTTACATTTACATTTTATATTTACAGCATTTAGCAGACACTCTTATCCAGAGCAACAAGAAGTGCTTTGTCTATCTAGAGAAAGTATCTTTGCTAGTTGCCAATAGGTTAGAGAGAAAGCCAGTCCTGAGCTCAGATACTGCTCAGAAACGAAAGGTCAAAGTAGATACAGAGAGAAAAAGGAACAGATAAAAACAGAACAGTTTAAGTGCTCTATAAAGAGATGTGTCTTCAGTCTGCGTTTGAGATGTTTGGCTTCTTTGACCTGCTGGATGTGTCGTCGATGCACCCTTGGTGAAAATTTGGTGGGCTGACCACTCCTGGGAAGGTTCACCACGGTTTATCTCCATTGGTGGATAATGGCACTCACTGTGGTTCACTGGATTCCCAGAGGCTTAGCAATGGCTTTGCAATTATTTCCAGACTGGTAAATTTCAATTTTGAAGACTTTCTTTTGCAATGTATTTGAACCACGTTATAAAGTGCCATCATGTGCTGCTTTTTGAGACCTTCTAGCCTGCTTCACATTGCCAGACAGGTTCGATTTAAATGAAATTTAGATTCAACAGGTCTGGCAGTAATCATGCCTGGGTGTGGCCAGTGAAATTGAGCCCAAATGTTAATTGAATTATGTTAAGTGACTGATTTAGTAGCTAAGGGGCAATTCTTTTTTCACATAGGCTGAGGCAGGGCTTAAAAGCATTTTGTGTTTACATGCATTACCTTTGTCTAATATTAAAAGTAGTTTGATGATCTGAAACTTTCATGTGTGACAAATATGTAAGAAACACAAGACATTGGGGAGGGGGTAAATACTTTTTAACAGAACTGTATATGCGTTTGCTCTATTATAATAAAAAATCTATAAAAAATATTTAATATTTTAGGAGCCATTCATACAGACATCCAGGTAGTTCCAAGAGTACATCCCATAGATGCTCGATCAGATTGAGATCTACGGAAGTTAGAAATAAATATATATATCTAATATTTTTCAAACTGTTCCTAAACAATGTTTACATTCCCCAGAGCCTCAAACCCCAACTGTCCACATGATATGCAAGAAAATGGGACTCATCGGACCAGGTGCTCCAAGGTCCAGTTCCAACACTTGTAGGTGCTTTCAGTGATGAATAGGGGTTGGCATGGGCACTCTGACTGGTCTGCAGCTGCACAGCTCACCTCACAGCAGGGTGCGATGCAACGTGTGTTATGACACATTCCTTCTGTAACCATCCTATCAAATTTGTGGCTTATGTCACATTAGCCCTTCTGGTGCTTTGGACTAGACATGATGGCCTTTGTTGCCCTTGTGCATTGATGAGCCTTGGGCACCCAACATCCTGTTGTCAATTCGTGTTTTGTGCCTCTTGGGACCACTGTCGATAGGTACTCACACGGAACACCTAACAACCTTGCTCTTTCAGAGAAACTTTGACTTAGTCATCTAGCTGTTATAATTTGGCCCTTGTCAAAATTACTCAGGTCATGCCTGAGTTAAAGTCATGCTTGCCCATGTCTTTCATATCAAACACATCGACTACAAGTTCACTTGTCTAACATATGCTGGCCTAACATCCCACCAGACCTTGACATACACTGTTGTTAAAAGATAATCAACTTTATTCATCTCTGAGTGGTCATAATATTTTGGCTCATCAAAGTATATTTGTACTTCAGTAAAAGTACAAAAGTGTTTGCCTGTGAATGTGCTGAACAAGGCAGCACTAGTCCAGTTTTAGAAATATTTAGCCCCAATATGCTGTGATAGCAGTGAGAAAACTGGGTGGAGCCATCACTGCTATTCTAATCCAGCACTGTCATGGCAGTGCTACCAGAGATCTGGAGGGGAGGGGCTCTGGTGTTACTCAGTCTGCAAACTAATGTCAGTTGGCAACTGCTGAAATTCTAACGGGATTTTAGGTAAAGTTTTAAAACAAAGATTAGGATACACTCAGTAGATTATCAAGAGACTTTTAATGAACAGTGTAAATAAAATGTGTTTATAATCTGCCCAATTCAGTTGTTTTTCACTTTATTTGATGTCCAGATACATATTTGTTTAGGTTAGGGTTAGTATCAGGGTCAGGGTTGACATTTTTAGGTTGAGGTTGGGGTTAATGTTCGGATTAGGGATAGGGTGAGGTTTAAGATTAGGTTTTGGGTTGAGGTTAGGGTTAATATTAGGATTAAGGCCAAGGTGAGTTAAGGTGATGGTCAGCTAGACTATTAAATATGTAAGCCCAATTACATAGCAAAATTGCATTCAGTCTAATTGTACAAACTGAGATGGTACCTATAATCTGTGTATTTGAATAACATAGGACCTGTATCTAAGAGAGAGGAGATACATTGCGATGCTTGATCTGTGCCTGTTGTAAGTGTGCAAATATAGTATTTAAGTCACACTAGATCTGTGCTTAATACTACAAAGAGACAGAAATACGTTGTGCCAACTTGACCAAATAGCCTATTTTCCACCTTTTGCTACTCTAAAAGCCAATGCTGAACATATATTATGATGCTATAAAAACATTCTCCTGGCAAGCATGCATACAGACCCATCTGAATAAAGGCTTAACTACCCTATCCATAAATCCCTAGTGAAAAGATGTGCAATAGTAGAAAAGCATTTTGAGTTCTAACATAATTATTGTTGACTACATTCTTTTAGGCAGACCTGTGTGGCTGCACACATGAACACTTTCTACTATCTGCAGTTACACAAAAATTCTTCCACAAAATAATATATATAAAGACTTTCCCCATGTAGTATTTTACCAAGAGTATGTCTACTTATACTCAAGTAAAAAAGTACTGTACTTCATCCATCTTATGATACTTGTGACTAGTGACAATAAGGGTTTCTTCACTTTCCCTTATACTTAATCTTTCAGATTAAATGCAAAGTTAAGTCTTGGATGCAAAGTAATTTGTCACAGAGAACAAACACTGGTGATCCAGTCCAGAAATCTGTGCACAGCTGGTTGCACTTGTAGTACTGTAATCTCACACATGAACAACTTTCTCAGCATACTCCATGTTGCTTGGAGAATACTGATTGAGAAAGCATGAAGCACGCCACCTGCTGTGACCTCCCTCATGTTTTACCCTGTACACTGCAAGCATGATATGGCCAGAAAGAGCATTTGAGAACACAATGGCTTCTAAAGACACACTGTAATGGGTTGCTAGGGGAACAGGCTGCACTGACTTCCACTGAGCACAGGAGATAAAGAGCGGTAACACTAGGGTGAGACACTGTTGGCCTCAGTTGATGTTTGGATGATTGTGTTGGGTTGAGCTGCAGAATTCTAATTATGAAGTGTAACACAACTAGAATAAAAAATAAACTGATTAAATTCTTATTTCTACTTCTACCCAAGTGAAAAACACTGACTAAGCACAAAGGAGGGGTGTTTATGTTTTGGGAATGGGATAAATATGGATTGCAACCAGTAAAATGCAAGTATGAGTGCAATATTTTTATTATTTAGAATGTTTATAATGTTTATACTGTTTCCTGTTTCTATTACTGAGTGCCTTAACTTCTATTACTCTGCTGCTGTAGTACTGTGAGTTTCCATGCTGTGGGACTAATAAAGGGTTATCTTATCTTATCTTAATATGTAATAAAAAACATGTGGCCATGTGGAAGCTTGCAAGCACTAAAGATTCAGAGTGCTACAAATGAAGGCATATAAAAGCATTTTGCTTCAGCAGCTATAGTCAAGGCTAGTTTTGGCAGTAAAATATGCAGATATGTTCAGATTGAAAAGCAACATAGAAATAATGATAATATTTTGCCTCATATTATATATAAATTACAATCATCCATCCTGTTACGTTTCTTTATCAGAAGCTAAGTTATATATATGATGATAATGATGAAATTATATCATGAGAAAAAGATTATTAAAATAAAAGTAACAGTACTGAATAACTTCCTCAATGTGCTACTGTGCTGCACTATATCTGACAGGCATGGGATTAAAGGAAATTAAAGGAATAAGAAGTTGATTAACTGCTACATGTTTGATGTCCAAAGAGACTATAAGAGAATATGTCGATTCTGACCGTGTATGAAATACTGTAATCTACAAAAATAGACAGAACAGACAAAAATTCATGCTTTAAAGTTGCTATTAGTAGATCCTACTATTTTTAGCTATGTAAATGGTTATTGTCAATTTTTAGAAATATCAGTAAGGAAAGAAATATTCTAAATGAGATTTCCTCTGCATCTCAGTTACTTCTCCTAGACGCGGTTAAATCCAGTTTGAAGTCAAAATGAGACTTAAGCCTTTTTCTGATTCATTCCTGAGAAATAAAGCTCAGATTTTCTCACCTTGATCAAAACATTGTCACACATGTTGCTTAACTCTTTAGTGTCTGGCTCGTCTCACTCCAGTCTCAGCTGAATAATATTTCCCTAAGAAAAGTGTAAGAGCTCATCATCATCCGTCAGGGTAAAAGGAGAACTCATGGTTTTCTCATTCATCTCCAGAACGTCTTATTGTGAAATGCTGGTGTTAATCTCCTCTTTTCTCCTAAGGGGGATTTAGGAGAAACAATTCAGAAATCAGTGATTCTTCATTAGTACTTTATTGAGATCTGCTTTATTTCTTTGAGACAATCTTAAGACAGATTTTTTTTCCCTCTGGGAAACAACATTAGCAAGTTTGATTACTTACAGGTTTTTCACACAATTACTACAACAGGACTCTTTTGGACCAATTCATAAGCTACATTGCAAAAATGGTATCTTGTCAAGTGAAATCATCTTAAATCTGATGGATGTATTTATTTATTTTTTTTCATTTTGAGGTTGTAGCAAGCTTATTATAAGATTGAATTATTTTATTAGGGCATGTTATCTCACTATGATGGCAGAAAACATTTCTTGCTTCAAGCATATTCCTTAGAACAAGCAATATTATCTGCAGTGAGATAATTAGATTTATTAAAACCACTTAGAACAAGTAAAACATGCTCGTTGTCAGAAAAAAGGTACAGTGCTGTATATTTTACATTTATCAAGGGACAAACAATGTAAATGTGTCTTTAAGGTACAACAATGGTTTGAAGGTCCAGCTGTGAACCTTAAAACACTTGTTTCCACATATTTATACCTTTTCAAAAACCTGTATTTTGAAACAGAAAAGCTAGGATATGTGGAGTCAATACAACACATATTAGTGGGAGCTGGAGCCCATCCCAGCTGTCATCAGGCAGAAGACACCCTGGACAGATCACCAGTCCATCAGGGCAGACAGGCATACACATTCACTCACACCTAGGGGCAATTTAGCATGTCCAATTGGCCTGACTGCATGACTTTGGACTGTGAGAGGAAACCCACACAGACACGGGGATAACACCCAAACACCACACAGAAAGGACCCTGGTCGCCTGGCCAGGGAATCGAACCCAGGCACTTCTTGCTGTGAGGCGACAGTGCTACCCACCACACCACCGTGCTGCCTTAAGCTTAACAACAGTCTCAAAATAAGAAATATTCAATATATTGACTAGATTTAAGATAAGTTCACTTGAAACTCTACATTTCATTTTTTCCAGTGTATTTTGTCATAACACAAAATGCCTTCAGTCAACACAAGTTCTACAGTTTCTCCAGTTACTGCTCCCTCAGTCTCATCTTTTAGTCAAACTGTACATTTTTGTAGCTCACATTGCAAACTGTTAGACTTAAACCCAAAATGTATCATGAACTGGAACTTTTTGATAAGTTACAAATACTCTTTTACACAACAATCACAACCCAAAAGGTCCTAGTGGTTTTAAAGATAAACTGCTGACTCATTAAATAGGCCAATGATTGCCGTTTCAGCTAAAATTCTACTCATCTGTTGACCATCTCTAAAAAGGGTCACTGTTGGAGTTATTTTATTCACCATGGACGGTCGGTAATAGGCCCAGAATGGTGTATAAACCTGTGGACATTAGGTGTGATAAGGACACTTGGCCAAATTATACAGACCAGTTAGATTAAGCATTTACTCTACTTGTTGCTACCTATGTTGTTGTTATCACTTCATTTATTCCTATGCGTATCCTAGGTGTATCCTGCCTTCCGCCCAGTGACAGCTGGGATAGGCTCTAGCACCCCACTGCAACCCAGAAAGACAAGTGCTTTAGATGATGTGTGTGTGTGTTTAATTATTTATCTGAAGTGAAAAAAATGATATATTGTTTACATTATCAATCAAATAATAATAAACTAAGCACAATATGAAACAAATATATAGAGCAAATAATTCTTTACTATCTCATAATAGTGGACCTACTTTAATGTCAACAGTTAATATTTCTGAGGTGACTGTGCTCTGATTGTAAAATTGTAAAAACTGTAGTGCTGATGCTTTGATGGAATGAGTTTATTCTGAAATGTATTTGCTGCTTTTTGGTAACTGTAGAACTTTTTGTACTTAAAATAAACTGTTGTGTTGGTGGATGAGGTATGCAGTTAGCAAAATGCTAACTGGTAAGACATAAGCTTCTATGTCTTATTAACTACATTGCCTTGCAGCTCCAGTGTAAGACTAAAGAAGCAACTTCAGACACCAACAATGTCTTCACAGCTACATTTGGGAAAATTGTATAAATGTGGTCTTTCACCAAATATTGTGTGCTGAAGACAGAGAAGAACAACATTACAGCAGAGCCTCCAGACTCTTAGACATAACAGTCTTACTATCATCTGGGTTTTGACCATGTGGGAATTCCTCTATAGTCTGCACTGGTCAAAGAAAAGACGTTTTCTCCTTACTCTGTCTTCAGGAAGTCTCCCAAGGACCTCTAGCTGACTGAGAACCAAACAAACAAAAACAAAAAAATCAACAAATGAACAGGGATTACAGTATGGCAGTACAACATCACATAACAAGCACTCAATTTGAATTTCACCTTCAAAGGATTTTCAGCCTCAAAAGCAGGGACAGACTAGGTTGTGAAAATATTAAAGCAAAATTTTTTTGTCCATACCTGTTTCAGTAAGCAGCTATGGTTCTGCCAGCTTGACCAACATTGAGAAAGAGCCTCGAGCGATACCTTACTGTAATGCAGACATCCTGCTGTGATATCTTCTCTTGCTTTGTTGCCTGTGCTTCTAAATATATCCATTTTTGGAAGAAAGACAGATTGGAGGAAGATCTAATCCACTGTAATTGAAAGTGCTATCACAGGCCTTTGTGTGCTCAGCTGTTTGTTTCGCGAATACTTAGCCTAGTTATAGATCCGTGCAGGTGCCTAATTTTTCACTGCTCTTTTGGGAGAACAAACAAACACAAAAGCGTCTGCTCTGACATTACTCATGCTAATTGCTTTACATAAATCACAGTGGGGAGACTGACAGTAATCAACAAAAAAGGAAATGTGCACCATGGCAACCCAGCGTCGTTTCCAATTTTCCTGCAGTTTCATCTCACATGTATGAAGCGTTTAGCTTGAAGTCTTCAAGGAACGTTTCTCTACACTGAATCATGAATTTCCACCAGAGTTCTGCACTGAGAGTTGTGCACTAGAAACAAAGGGCACAGACCAGTCTGCTGAAATAATTTCCATGAATATAATTACTGAAAGCAAGAGAGGGAACAGCTTCTGTCCTTTTAGCATCTCCAAACACATGCGCACAAATAAATGAGAAAATGAAAATCACACAGGTTATACGACCTTCCACCTGGCACTGCATGCATATGAATCCTGTTTCTACTGTCTTTTTTGTATGAATGTTATTTGATGTGGAATCTCTTTGTGTTTCAAGGTTATTTGATTAAAAACACTGAATCAGGCAAAGTCAGATGACCACTGGTAACAGGAAAGGAAATGTGCATAAATGGTTCATGACTGGATCAAGGAACTGCTCATTGAAAAGCTACATAAGGATCCTTAACCCACCTAAAGATCTGTTGAGACACCTTCTCACGCACCTTCTCAGCTTCTCCTTGACAAATCATGCATATGTATGAGTGTATGAGTGTGAATGTATGCATATGCATTTATGTATTTGTTTATGTATATGTATGTGAGTGTATGTCTGTAATATTCTCTTTTGTAGGTATTCACTCTATAAAGTTGTTTAACGCTCCGTATATGTATCCCGCTATATTGTATACTATGTAATTGTGCACACATATTTTATTTCTTTTACTTAAATGGTAGATTCATACATAGTCTTGTTCTGTACTGGTCCTGTGTGCAGTGAGTTTAATCTGTATCCATCTATGCCACAACTTTATCCTATATATTTTCAAAATATAAACTCTGCCAAAGAATTCTTTAATCCAAAAAAAGTTTTTATCAAACATTTATGCTTTTTCTATTAGTAAGGGTGTAATGATTCACAAAATTCGGAAATCCTTTAAATACAGAGGTGTCTCACAGAGCCCTGACCTCAACCCCATCGAACACCTTTGGGATGAACAAGAACAGAGATTGTGAGCCAGGCTTTCTCGTCTAACATCAGTGTCTGACCTCACGAACGCTCCTCTGAATGACTGGGCAAATATTCCTTCAGACGCACTCCATAATCTTGTAGCAAACCTCCCAGAAGAGGGGAAGCTGTTATAGCTGCAAAGTTGGGACCAACTGGATTTAGAATGGGATGTCATAAAAATGCCTGTAGGTGTCCCAATACTTTTGCCCATGTTGTGTATGTCAGCCCCAAGCTAACACATAAGCCAACAGCCAACACGCTAGTCATGATATGAGAATATGATGCGACTTGAAACAACACCATACACTGTGATGCAGTTGGATTTCTCTACACTGAATCATTAATATTCACCAGAATTCTGCAGAGACTAGAAACAAAAGGCAAAGACTAGTCTGCTAAAATTATTTCCATTAAAATAATTGCTGAAAGCAAGAGAGAGAGAGAGAACAGCTTTGCAGCTTATTAGAGCATTCAACATTTTAGAAGTACAATATTTTTGAAACACTGTGCTTTATAATGTCTCATCTAATGCTAATGTGCTAGCTGAAACAATAATACAATATAATACCACATGCTATGATATAGTTCAGCACAATATACACACAATGCATATGCATTGTATTGTTGCCTCATTGTTGCATTGTCCCAGTTTATTAGTAAATCTCTAATAATGGTAGTAATGGTACTGTGTTGTGGAAGAATCTAATGCAAGATTGCCGTCCCATTTGGAGGCACACACTTAAAAATAAGGGTGCCAAAAATGGTTCTTTGGAGAGATGCCATCAAAGAACTACTTTGCACTCCCTAAAAAAACTTTGTTTATAGTTTACTTTAAATATCCAAATATGTACATGAGATGTGAGTGTGAAGAACCTTTTCAAAATTTAAACAACCTCCACGTAATGTAGAGGTTTTTACCAATTAAAAGTTGCCCCCCCTCCCACCCGCCCGAATCACACATCTGAGCCATGGACTGATTAGGAGCCTTAATTTTAAAGATTGTAAATGCAGTAGATTTTTATGGCGGGAGACATTTGCCTCCTTCTGAAGGACACTGCACACCGTCGTAACATTTACCAACCATCATCAACACTCTAATGTTGCTAGCTGTTTTGTAATGTTATGAAAAAGGACTGATAAACCAAATGAACCAGAGTGAATGAAAAGAGAACATTATTAAGTCTGCCAGTGATCATCATATACAGGAATGGCACACTGATCAAACATTAGGGTTTTGGAGTTTGTTGTGATGGTGTGCTCTGGGTTTTGAATGAAAGTGCTGAGATATTAGGAAGAATTTCCCAAAAGCACTGCTGTAGAAACAAAATCATATTAGGCTACCCATTAACTAACATTCAAAATGACACTAAACCACTTTATTTTGGTCTCTGTGATACGATGCTTTTGGGTATTCAGGCTCTGATAGGCTCTTATTGTTGCTAACAGTGACATAACTGATAAAATCCTATGTTCCAAAGCCCATTATGTGTTTGACTCGAGGGTCATGCACACCTCTGATACCAAAGCCAAGCTGCTTTTGTTGATGGTTCTCATGCCTGAAGGGGAAAGAAAAAAAAGCTAAATGGCTAAAGGAGAATGGTTTTCTGAGCTGACAGAATAGGAGCTCTGATTATTAGCACAGCTCACAGTGCTCATATTTTACAAGTGATGGTAATATTCATATGGCAGTATATGAGAATGACATCATTAGCATAGGGCAACAGTGGGTGGAAACACATTATCCAAAATCATGCAATCTTCACGTATATGCAGATTATGACAATACAAAGATGTGACCTTACATTAACAGCTGTTAGAAGCACCAGAAGAAGAGAATGAAATCTGAATAGTTTGTTTTCAGCATCTACAGTAGACAGACTGAAATATTGTTGTTTTAATGTTTAATCCATATACAAGAGAAGTACTGCATTGTTTATGTAGCTCAATCAGAAGTAGCTGTGAACATTAAATGACAGTTCTTTTGTTCATACACCATAGGAACTGCTGGACATGAATGCATTGTGGGAAAGAAACACTATGTCCAGGTTGGATACATATGTAAGGGGGCTTAGCAAAGAGACAAATGAGCAGACCAAATCTTTTAATCTTTTTCTTTCTTTCATTCACACGAACACTTGAACTCTTAACTGTGCTCTAAGATTTGAAATACGGTCTGCCCTTCTTAAATCAAGAAATACAATGATTGACCATATTTTAGTGAGGTCTCTTTTATATAAACATTATTTAAGAGATAGTTCAAGTGCTAAAATTTGATTGGCTGAATGACATTTAAAGCTATTGGAAAAAAATGAACATAAATATGCGCCTCACAACTGAATTCTGCATTAATATGCATAGTTATGAAAAAATCATTGTGCTGTGAAGGGACTGTTATGCTGCTTGCTGCTTGTATTTACAGATGAAGTAAGAACCTGTTCCCACAATTTATTTTCTAAACCAAAGTTCTCACAATTTATGTTCTTATCAGCTATGGAGGCTAAACTTGGAAAAGTGGTCCTCCATTTTTTTACTGTTAGGCTTTGAAGTATTTACTGAATGATTCACTGTGAAACTGCAATAAAAAGTAAAGAATATGTCACTTGAATGTCTTATCCACTTTTAATGTCTTTGTTTTTGGTAGATATCATAAATAGTAGTAAAACTAGTTTGAGAAAACAAACATCTTGATGCTAAAACAACAAAGGACATCATATAGAGTAGCTAATGCCATTAGCTACTCTATAGTCACCAGTCCATCACAGGGCTATATTATATTATATTATATTATATTATATTATATTATATTATATTATATTATATTATATTATATTATATCATATCATATTTCTTTTGAAGTAACTCATTACAAAGCAGTAAGTCAATAAAAATTAAATAAAAAATGATTCAAATTCTCTAGCATTTTATTACAGAATTAAGTTGCATGTATGACATACATTTGCCTGTTTTTAAACACACATACTTAGCTTTCAGAATCACAATATGGTTTATTTTGGCTTGTATTTTTTTACACATCTTGATGAGTGCATACATGTATAATGTAAACTACTAAACAGACAAGACCATATGTGTATGCAGGATTATTAGCAAATACTTAAGAGAAGTGCCAAGAAAGCATGGACTGTTGAAACAAGGCTGGTTGGGTCCATAGATTCATACAGTTGGGCCAAATTCTGACCCTGTACCTTATGTACCTAAGCAGAAATCAAGATTTATCAGACCAGGCTACATTTTCACAGTCTTTAACTGTCTTTAACTCTGAGGCCTGTGCCCACCGAAGCCTTGGTTTTCTGTTTTTGGCTGACAGAAAAGTAACTGTTGTTGTGGTCCATCTGCCTCAAAGTTGGATGTGTTGTGCATTCTGAGATGTTCTTCTGCTTACCACAATTGTAGGGTGGTTCTCTGCCTTCCTGTCAGTTTAAACCACTCTGGCCATCTCCATTGCAATTTAACATCAACAAGGCATTTGCGTCCACTGAACTGCCTATCACCAGATGCTTTTTCTTCATTCCCAGGAGATCAGCAATTACAGAATTACTCATACCAGCCTGTCTGGCACCAACAATCATGCCACAGTCAAAATTACATGCCACAGTCAAAAGATTTCTCTCTTTCATTAATACAATATTGTTTAAAACATGAAGGAACTATGTTCCAAACATTGGCCAATTGTAACTTGAATTAGCCTGGGAACACATGACCTTATTTGGACTGACCTTAAGGCTGCACATAGCCCACATATTGGTATGAAGTTGAGCTGTTTGTTGGTGACTCATTTAATTCCACCCTCCATCCCAACCCCCTTTGCAGTTTTTCTTACGTTTTCCTTTTTTGTACTATTCCCAGAGAGGGTGGGCATATTGTGGAGCCTTGAAGCAGCTTGAAAACGCTTGACCCACTTCATGACAAACCTCTTACCAATCCATCACGGTTGAGGACAAACGTGCGGAGCGCGAGTCACCACTGTGTCCGAGAGAGGAAGGGGGTGTGCGCGTAGGCTGCAGTGACTGATGACAGAATGAATGGCTCACCGGTGTGTGAGAAGAGTGGCAGCTGCGGGGCTACCTGTCCACCCCTCTTTTGCACCAGGCTTGATTTGTGAGTCCAGTGTACAAAACCTGCTCAGCAAGCACAGGAGAGAAAGAACAGGTGCTATAAAGCGCTGCCGCGGCTGGGATTTGCATACAAAGCGAGACGCTCAACTGGGAGCTCAATTTCCAAACAAAATCTGTCAGACATGAGCACCACTGAGCATTAATCTATAAGAAAGTAATTGGTGCCTACGCCCTCCCTTTGTGTCTTGGACCTCTGCAACTTCTTTACATTGGTGCATTTCCAAAGTAAAGTCCCACTGAACCACTGCAATTAATGTTTGGATATGGTGAGGCCAGTAAACTACACTAAGAAGCTCTTGTGTTGGAAGTGAAGGTTTAGGAATGTTCTCATTGGTAGCATAATAACATGAGAAACAAAGAAAACTAGAATATATTTATTAGAGATGGCATTATCTTGCTTTATTTTCAAATATCAGCTGATGCCAGTGCTGGTTCAATATTTACATTTCTTTAAAAACTACTTTTTTCCCCCCTCATAAATCTAATCTAGCATGTTGTGCTGACATACAATACAAATATGAGGTATCAGATCATGTCATCTATAATATTTATAGAACACCATAATGTCAGTGTATTAGTAATATAAGTATAATATAATTATGCTAATACATGTCAGTTGTAAAAAAAGAGAAAGACCACAGCTCTACAATAATTATGGAATTTCCAATAGTGTTAGCATTAAGATAAAACTGAACATTTTTGCTTATTCTAGATTAAACACTGATGTTTGAAACTCACAAAGGGCATTCTATGTTTTTATTTGAAAGTTCCAACAGACATTGACACATATTTTACATTGTCTGAAGCAGTTTTACAGTGACTCTTTCAGTAAAGAACAATGGCACAGTTGCAAAGTCGCTACTGCTACTTTCTATTTCTAACAAATGAGTGAAACCTGGTTAGACCTCAGCTGGTATTCAGAATCGGCGATGTATCTGGGACTTCCAGATGCTTTTTCACACAAATTGGTCCTCCCCATCGAAAGATAAAACATTTCTTGATTCCACTGTCATTTCTTAATTATATTTGTGGTTTATCTGCTATGCAATGCCTTCAGTTGAGCTCCTGAAGGCATGACCAATGAGAGAGCCAGCTGTATCTAACTAAATGCCAATAAGAACAATTTTGACATTGATTGGACAAGTTTCTGTGAGTGTATTAAGATCTTAACCATTTATTTATAACAAAAACGTGACATTAAAACAAGAAGATTACTACAATACTTGCAGAGTTGAAATACAATGACCATGATGATGCTATTAAATAAAAATAACAAAAAATTACAGATGGTATTTTTTTACTTCCCAGAAGTTAGACCTTATCCGAAGGCCTTGGTGCACATTTATAAGCTCACCAGTAATCATCACCAATGTAAATGTATGTAAAAAACATTCTTTACATCAAGTTAATTAAGGACTGAATAGCTTATAGAACCACAGTGGAACTTTTTAGTCAATCCTGCATCTAAATGAAGTTTATATGACTCCAATTGTCTGTTTTTTTGGATTCTTTTAGCCTACAATGAAATGCTAAAGCTCCAGAATGAGAGATATTAACAGTCCAGAAAAGGAACTAATGCAACAGAGTGGAATTAAACCCAAGTAATATTACCTAAATATTATAACTGTAGTATTAATACATGTAGTATAAATACATTCCTTAATGTTAGGCGGTACTTAATGTAAAAGCCACATTAATTAAGTACCTCATGAGTTGTTCATGTCAACAAGTACATTACTTTATGTTAGTTAGTAACACTTATTGTAAGGTGTGACCAATTCCTGTTTACATTGATTGCCTTAGTAAATTCACACCTTACATTCAATTTGACAGTTTTAATATGCTTTTATATGCCATTAGGGGTGTACTTTGTATACTTCTGGTGCCGGTCCCAAGCCGGGATAAATGGTGAGGGTTGCGTCAGGAAGGGCATCCGGCGTAAAACTTGTGCAAAAACTATCATGCGGATCACAAATATAATTGCCATACTGGATTGGTCGAGGCCCGGGTTAACATCGACCGCCTCCGGTGCTGTTGACCAGCAGGGTGGGAAAGGCAGGAGTGTGGAGGTTAGAGTAGGGACTCTGAACATAGGGACAATGACTGGTAAAGGCAGAGAGCTTGCAGACATGATGGAGAGAAGGAAGGTAGATGTTCTGTGTGTCCAGGAGACCAGATGGAAAGGAAGCAAGGCCAGGAACATTGGAGGTGGATTCAAACTGTTCTATTATGGTGTAGAGAGGAAGAGAAATGGAGTAGGGATAATCCTAAAGGAGCAGCTTGGGAAAAGTGTTCTGGATGTAAAGAGAGTGTCAGACAGGATCATAAGCCTGAAGTTGGAGGTTGATGGTGTAATTTTGAATGTGGTCAGTTCATATGCACCACAGGTTGGTTGTCAGTTAGAGGAGAAAGAGGAATTTTCGAGTAAGATGGATGAAGTGGTAGATGGTGTCCCTAGAGAGGAGAGATTAGTGATTGGTGCAGACTTCAATGGACATGTTGGTGAAGGGAACAGAAGGGATGAAGAGGTGCTGGGTATGTATGGTGTGAAAGACAGAAATGCAGAAGGTCATATGGTTGTAGATTTTGAGAATGGAAATGGCTGTGGTGAACACATATTTTCAGAAGAGGGAAGAACACAGGGTGACATACAAGAGTGGAGGGAGGTGCACACAGGTGGATTATATCCTTAGCAGGAGATGCCACCTAAAGGAGATTTGAGATTGTAAAATGGTACCAGGGGAAAGTGTAGCAAGGCAGCATAGGGTGGTTGTCTGTAGAATGAGATTAGAAACAAAGAAGAGGAAGAGAGTGAAGACACAGCCAAAGATTAGATGGTGGAAGCTGAAGGAGGAGGATGGTTGCAGGCAGTTCAGGGAAAAATTGCAACAGGCCCTTGGGGGCAGTGAGGAGCTACCTGAGGACTGGGAAACTACAGCTAAGGTGGTGAGAGAAACTGGCAAAAATGTGTTGGGTGTTTCGTCTGTTCAGAGGAAAGAAGACAAGGAAAGTTTGTGGTGGAATGAGGAAGTCCATGAGAGTATTCAGAAGAAGAAGGCAGCTAAGAAAAAGTGGGATAACCAGAGAGATGAAGGAAGTACGCAGGAGTACTGTGAGGCTAGTCGCATAGCGAAAAGAATTGTGGCAAAGGCAAAGGCTCAGGCCTATGATGAGCTGTATGAGAGGCTGGACAGTAAAGAAGGAGTAAAGGACTTGTATCGTTTGGCTAAACAGAGAGATAGAACTGGAAAGGATGTACAGTAGGTTAGGCTGATAAAGGATAGAGAGGGAAATGTACTAGTGAGTGAACAGAGAGTGTTGAGTAGATGGAAGGAGTACTTTGAAGAACTAATGAATGAGGAAAACAAGAGAGAGAGGAGGACAACGGAGGGAGAGATAGTGGATCAGGAAGTGCAGAGAATTAGTAAGGTGGAAGTGAGGGCAGCTTTAAAAAGGATGAAGAATGGAAAGGCAGTTGGTCCAGAGGACATACCTGTGGAGTATGGAGATGTTTAGGAGAAAGGCAGTGGACTTTTAACCAGGTTGTTTAACAAAATCCTGGAGAGTGAGAGGATGCCTGATGAGTGGAGAAGCAGTGTATTGGTCCCCATTTTTAAGAACAAGGGTGATGTGCAGAGCTGCAGTAACTACAGAGGTATAAAGTTGATGAGCCACACCATGAAGGTATGGGAAAGAGTTGTTGAAGCAAGGCTAAGGCGAGAGGTTCAGATCAGTGAGCAGCAGTTTGGTTTCATGCCCAGAAAGAGTACCACAGATGCAATTTTTGCATTGAGAGTGTTGGTAGAGAAGTACAGAGAAGGTAAGAAGGAGCTACATTGTGTCTTTGTGGATCTAGAGAAGGCATATGATAGGGTGCCAAGAGAGGAACTGTGGTACTGTATGAGGAAGTCAGGTGTAGCTGAAAAGTATGTTAGGGTGGTGCAGGACATGTATGAGGATAGTGAGACAGTGGTGAGGTGTGCAGTTGGAGTGACAAATGGTTTCAAGGTGAAGGTAGTGTTACATCAGGGATCAGCTTTGAGCCCCTTCTTGTTTGCAATGGTGATGGAAAGGTTGACAGATGAGGTCAGGCAGGAGGCTCCATGGACCATGATGTTTGCAGATGACATTGTAATCTGTGGTGAGAGTAGAGAGCAGGTGGAAGAGAATCTGGAGAGGTGGAGGTTTGCACTGGAGAGGAGAGGAATGAAGGTCAGTAGAGACAAGACGGAATACATGTGTGTGAATGAGAGACAGTCAGGTGGAAAGGTGAAGATGCAAGGAGTAGAGGTCGTAGGTTGTGGATGACTTCAAATATCTTGGGTCAACCATCCAGAGCAATGGCCAGTGTAGAAAAGAGGTGAAGAAGAGGGTGCAGGCAGGATGGAGTGGGTGGAGATGGGTGTCAGGGCTGATGTGTGACAGAAGGATAGCAGCAAGAGTGAAAGGGAAGGTTTACAAGACAGTAGTGCGTCCTGCTATGATGTATGGTATGGAGACTGTGGCTCTGTCTAAAAGACAGGAGGCTGAGCTGGAGGTGGCGGAGATGAAGATGCTGAGATTTTCATTGGGAGTGACAAGGATGGACAAGATTAGAAATGAGCAGATCAGAGGGACAGTGAAGGTGGAGCAGTTTGGAGATAAAGCCAGAGAGGCCAGGTTGAGACGGTTTGGACATGTGTTGAGGAGGAATAGTGGATATATTGGTCAAAGAATGTTGGAGATGGAGCTGCCACGTAGAAGGAGAAGAGGTAGACCTCAGAGAAGGTTTATGGATGTAGTGAAGGTGGACATGGAGATGGTTGGTGTAAAAGTAGAGGAGGCAGTGGATAGGGCAAGATGGAGGCAGATGATCTGCTGTGACGACCCCTAAAGGGAGCAGCCGAAAGAAGAAGAAGAATATGCTTTTATATGCTCTGGATTACATGCTCTGGTCTGTGATTATTGTACCATTTGCAATGTGAGAGATTTTTGTGCAAGTGTTTTGAGGGAAAATACAAATGCATTGGGAGATTCATCCGATATTTTAGCATGCACAACATTATATAGAAATTTTGTACAGGGCACTGAGCCACCCTAAAGTAATTTGGCTTAAATTTTACCACAAGAAGTCTTGATTTAAGGGTCATTCCACTAGAATGGTTCAAATTGGACTTTGACATTTTCAAATTTTTTGCTTAAATGTATCATTGATATGTATACCTCACAGTCAAACATGTAACGGGGTTGAGTGTGACGGGGTTGTGATTTTTGCATAAAATGGCCGCTGCTCTACATACTGTATACCAGAGAGAGAGCACATGGCATTCATGAGATTCAGAATTAGCATATAGTTTTGAAATAAAAAAAACTTTTTTTATAAGTAATAGTTTTCTATCTTTTTTTCATGTGACGGTGTTGAGTCACTGAGTTTGGCGACCACAATATCACAAGATAAATGACCAAAATTAAATAAAAGAAGGAAGCCACTTTCCTGTCTTTGCTGTCCTGTTGTCCAAAAGACTTGAGTGATGTCACTTCTTGATGTATATGGATCATATGGATCATACCATTGTTTTTGTGGGGGAGATTCATTTGTGTTACGGGGTTGAGGGGTTACTTAGGTACAGAACTAAATAATGTGATTTTAATTAATAATTATCAATTAATTTTGAAAAATAATATCACAAACAATTAATTAATGTTTAGGTTGACATCAAAATATATGGACTTTTTTATAGTTGTATTTGGTATATTCTAAGTATACTTTCGTTGAAGGCCATGAGGGACATGACAAAATAGGTGGTGTCAGCAAAAATAAATAAATAAACAAAGTTCTCATAAAAGATCAAATAAAAAAAATACACTGTATTAAAGGAGATATTTCAATGTATGTGTAAAGCTGTTAAAATATAGATTTTTGTGACCCAGTAGATAAAATACACCTAAAGAGGAGATGAGGACTCAAAATGTGCCATTTCCATGGAATGACCCTTAAATCACTGACACCATGTTCCACTCAGTAAACACTGAATGAGTAATGTGGTAGGCTCATTTATAAGAAAAACACTGAGTTAATTTTTTCAACTGGGTAAAGTGGAAGAGAGCCAAATGAGTGAGTCGAATGGAATAATTATTTTCTTAATTAACTTTTTTGTGATGACAGGAGTTGGCTTGGGACCTCTGTAGTGAATTCATCTCATTTGCAATCACCCGTTCATCACTGCATTACACACAGAAGAGATTGGTTCTAGTGATGAGCCGGCTTTAAATCCACATTTACTGACCTATCATTATCACCATACTAAGAGTAGAGGCAATCAGAAGCTTGATTTGACCAAGACACCAGCCTTGATGGTCAGTAGAGAAAAAAGAATTCACCGCTTTGGACCAAGTGGTAATACATACAGAGCTAATCTAGTTTAACATTCAAGCATAACAATGATTAGGGTTCTACTTCTTGTTTATAATGTGCTTGAATTCTTTATAAAGTTACTTATTTGTGTTCACAAGTATGAAACATTGGAGTTTCTGGTTCTACTGTAAACTCTGTGTGTATGTGTAGGTTTGGGTATGTGTTTTCTGTTCTTACCACAGTGTGGAGCTCTCTCTCTAGCTTGCTGTTAGTTCTGCTCCACTGCTGGCTAAAATAAGCACTGGAAGGAAGTTCAGATCGATGTCCCTCATTTAAAAGCACACAGCTGGGCAGTGCTTGTCCCTTGGACCACTGCTGAGAGACCAGAGTCTTTCACTCAGTGTTGCTCTGAGACCTCTCAAACATAACAAGGCCAAACTCCGAATGCAGGTGCTTGACATTACAAGGGGTTTGCATACTGTATCAGTGAGGAAAAGAAAGCAATTCACTGACCCTTTTATAGCTACTCTCAGCCCCTGTATAGCATAAAGGCTCAATTTAACATTCCTGCAATACATTTCCTTGTACTCGTTAACTCAGGAAAGCATTACTTTTCTAGTTGTAGCTGTTTCAGCAGCATTATCTGGCATGTTTCACTAGGGCTGTTATTACCAATTGGCTCACTGCAACAAAGAGCAATGAGCGCATAAACCATGGTATATGCCATTTTGCCAAGCATTGGCACTTTTTTCTGGTAATCTACTTCTATTCAGCCACAAAACCAGGAACAACAGGGGGCTGTTACTACGACAGGCATTTACAGAAGGTGGAAAAGGGGACAATCATCTTATATTAATGCATCAGACTAAAATCAGCAGCTATATAGTCAGTATTATCCTGTTTTGCTTCTGAACAAGCCATAAGCCTTTGGCTATCTGGCACAAGACCTTCACTTATCTGCCTTGCACCTTTTCAGGCTGAAGAAGATCACTACTCTTTCAGTATTACATAATTAGTGTTTGATTGAGTATTCATAAATGATTACTCTCCTTGTTTTCTCTTTCATTATTCAAATTATGGCTAATTATTTATGCTAATCATGGTCACACATTGTTAAGAGCTGTGGCATTTTGCCATTCATTACATGCTTGTTTAATGATTACATTTGTATGTAGACACACATGTAATGGTTATGAATGATAAAGAAATACATGCTCAATCAAGTTTACATATGTACGTTAATGCTATGGTAGATATTTCCAATTTCTTAGCATTTCTCTTAACATTTGCATTGCTAAACACATTCATTAAAACAATAAGCCACAAGTGGCCATGTGTTGCTGTGATTTTATCACGGGAAGGGTGTTCGTAGGTGTGACGCAAAGTGGACTTTGGTTGCGCACTGCTGTTTATTGCAGTCATTTCATGATTTTTAAATTCCTTTTGTATAGCAATGAATATAACAGCACTGTTTAATGCAAAAACCTTCGTTTTGTGTGTAGTTTTTGTCACTAAATTACAACCACAAGTCTTATTTATCACCAATCCAGCGATGCCCCTCTTCTCATGCTGGGGCTGAATCTCAAATGGCTCCCTGCTCCCCACATCATGCCCTACATAGAAATTTAAATCCTGGATCCTGCACCCCAACAATGCTAAATACAGCTAAGAAACACTCACGTGGGACTCATCAATGCTCAATAAACAATGCACTATTTGGCTGTAGAGGCTAGAATTTCTGAGGTTTCTGACTGAAACATGGACATTTGAAGCACGTAATCCATTCAAGTGACATTTTTTTAACTTTTATACTGCTGTTTTACAGTGAATCATATCATAAGTGCTTTAATCCAAGCCTGTGATATTAATGATAGAGCTGTTTTTTAGCCTGTTAACTACTTGACCAGTCTAGTTCTAGTTAAGAACTTAGCTGCCAGCCCCTCAGTTAAAAACAAAAAACATGCTCTTTCTTCATCAATATGCTCAGTGGTCCATGCGAGCAGCATGAGAGTCAAAGATTATTCCATTAACAGTACAAGAGTTTAAGGATACAGATGGCTCAGCCAATCAGGTTTTAGGACCGGAACTATCAGTTATTATAATAATTTTGATCAGTTTTATAATCATTTTTTAACAACTATACATTATTTACAGTAGCTTCACTAATGCTAACAGACAATTTGAGTTAGCCATGTTTTTGTCCAGAGTGAGAGAGACAAGGTATACTGAACAAGAGCAAAATGCATTTCTTCCAGACATTTGGCACAAATGTTACTTTGTTTTAAAAGCAGAGCATAGAGGGGAAAAAATCTAGGCAAGCCTAATTTGCCTTAAAATCTGTGAGTGCTACCTATCTAGCAAGTGTTTGACAAAATTCCCTGGATGTGATCTGTTTGTAGAACTACTTCACTTATGATTTAGTGATTAGTGGGAGCCTCCTTTATTGTACTATTTACTGTTCAATCCCTCTGAACTTTGCGAGTCAGTCATTTAGGGACATTGAACCGCTGGCGCTCTAAGCAGTGCAGAAAAGGAAAAACAGAAAACACTGACAGTTCTGCAGTGCTTGTATTCATTGTGCAGCTGAATCATTTCTGAAATGTTGTGAAAAGTAGCCATCACAGTGAGGCCTTGCTGAAGCCTGCTTTTCTCAAAGCGAATGAAATGAAGAGTAGTAAGCATAGTGGGCATGGTTATGCTCAAGGGTGAACATGCTGGTGTGACTGCTGGTGTGACTGCAGTCACCCTACAAACAGAAGGAAACAAGTCCACCAACCTTAGTGGCTCCTTCTTGCTGATCACAAGTAAAGATGGAAATCCTAGCTGTGCTTTGTGTTATTTAGTTTGGTGAGACATTTGCAAAGGCTTATAGGACCAATCAGGCCAAACAGGATACAAAGAGTTGACTAGCTTACTGTACAACTGCCAAAATGTACAACTGACATCCACTGTTTACATTTCCAAGTTACAAATAAGTTGTCCAGATGGGAGAAACTGCATAAACAGTGTAGTTTATCTAGATTAATATGCTACAGTGCAAACTGACCTATTCCATTTTTTATGCTCACTGTACTATCTTTAGTAAGCATTATGCACATAAGGCATAAAAATGCTAAAGGCAGTGCTGACCTCAGGCAAACTAATGATGACACTGTTGTTTTTGGACAAGAATTGGCTCTCTTTTACATGCTAACAGTACTGTGCAAAAGTCTTGGGCAACAAAGTAAACCAAGTTCCAGGGAGTGTAGAATAATAAAATGTTTATATAATACTACAATGGAGCATTTTATTAAACATGAATAAAATAAAAAAGACAGAAATACAATAAAATATGCCTTAAAATCCTATCTATGAACTGTGTGGGTGTGGTTCTAATACTCTAATGTGCGCCCCTTGATTGGCAGCCCTCCCAGCCTGCTACATCAGTGAAGCAGAACTAGACCCAACATACAGTATCTCACAAAAGTGAGTACACCCTTCACATTTCTGCAAATATTTTATATCTTTTCATGGGACAACACTATAGAAATTAAACTTGGATATAACTTACAGTAGTCAGTGTGCTGCTTGTATAGCAGTAAAGATTTACTGTCCTCTGAAAATAACTCAATATAGCCATTAATGTCTAAATAGCTGGCAACACAAGTGAATACACCTCACACTGAACACGTCCAAATTGTGCCCAATTGTGTCATTGTCCCTCCCTGGTGTCATGTGACTCGTTAGAGTTACAAGGTTCCAGGTGTGAATGGGGAGCAGGGCTGTTAAATTTTGTGTTTTGGGTACAGTTCTCTCATACTGGCCACTGGATATTCAACATGGCATCTCATGGCAAAGATCTCTCTGAATATGTGAGAAATAGAATTGTTGCCATCCACAAAGATGGCCTAGGCTATAAGAAGATTGTTAACACTCTGAAACTGAGTTATAGCACGATGGCTAAGGTCATACAGCGGTTTCCTAGGACAGGTTCCACTTGGAACAGGCCTTGCCAGGGTCGACCAAAGAAGTTGAGACCATGTGTTCAACGTCATATCCAGAGGTTGGCTTCAAAATATAGCCGCGTGAGTGCTGCCAGCATTGCTGCAGAGGTTGAAGAAGTGGGAGGTCAGCCTGTCAGTGCTCAGACCGTACGCTGCATGATGCATCAACTCTGTCTGCATCTCTGTCATCCCAGAAGGAAGCCTCTTTTGAAGCTGACACACAAGAAAGCCCGCAAACAGTTTGCTGAAGACAAGCATTCCAAGAACATGGATTACTGGTTCCTACCCATGTTACTGCTGGATGTGCTTCCAGGGAATGTTGGAAACTGAATGAACTGACGAATGGGCTTTGGTAGAATGAACGAGACCATAGGGGAGCACAGTTTTGTTAACCTCTTAAAAGGCTTGTTATATAGGTAACTACTTCATTTATAACTGGCTATTCTAAGGTTATAGAAGTGTGTAGTAAAACCTTGGGTTTGCCAGTGAGCCCTGGCCATTTAAGGGTTTAAAGCTTTGTGGGCGGGACAACCAACATCAGCCTTGTGATTGGGACTGGTACTGCTTACATGTGCACTACCCAAAATAAGGATTGCTCAGTTTACAACTTATTGGCAAAAAACATCTGCCATGTTTTAATTTCAAAACCAATAAATGCTTGTTGCTCAATTAAATAGCTTTGATATAATTTTCTTCTATGATTTTCTGTATTGAATTGTCCTATACACATTTTAGAGAAGGTTTATTGTGGAATTGGTGACATGTTCTGTTTTTATTATGTTTCTAATTAATAAAAAGTTCTCTGGTAAAGCTTTGGGTACACTACATGACTTTTAAAGTCTTAACACATGATAAAAAGACTGGGCATCTCACACTATATGACTGTTTTGTGGATCAAACCCTAAATGATTAGGGATTACACACTTCACAACGTTTGCTGCTCATGCAAACTCACACAAACTCTTCCTTTACTAGGAGACCCAAATAAACAGATGTGGAGGGGCTTTTAGGTGATAGAGTTCAAACAATGAACATCCATTTCTGTTTAAAGAGCTCAAGTGGTCATCTTACAATTTAGAGGCATGGTGCTCAGCTCAGTTTGATGAGATCCACACTGCCTGATCAAACCATTGAAAGCACCACCTGATTATGCTGCATTTGTTCAAAACACCAAAACATCCATGGTTTATAGTTATTGGTCATTAATGCCTGTAGTAATAACTGCCCATCATTTAGAAATGGAATTATGATTCTCACTGAACTGAGATAGTATTGTCAGTTTATGTATGTGACCAAAATTGCAACAGAGGCTTTTTTTATTTCCACAAATATTCCAGGCCATTATCTCACTCTGCCCTCTTTATTCCCAGATGTCCAATTTTCGAAGGCAGTAAAGCTTTGATCTCTCATCCTTTATGTTATGAAGAAGACTGTATTTTTTAAACAATGCCACATTATGAGACAAAAACAATGCACTGTCTAAGTTTATTATCAAAAAGTAAAAAAAAATCAAAAGGCATAAATTAAAAAAAAAAACAAACGTTAAACATTTAGATGATTCATGGTTGCTGGAATATAATGAGTTCTGAGTGTCTTTAGGGCATGGAGACTGCCTTCTAATGTGACTTTACCCATTTTATGCAATGCATTTATATCATTGCTCACTGTCAGCACACTCAACATCATTCTCTCTGTGTTCTCTCACAGGCCGTGACTGTGCTTTAGAGCAAGGGGAAAGTGACAGGGAAAAAGCCCACCAGCTCAAAAGCAGCAGTTCAACTTAGTAAGAGACAATGTGTTGTGGTATTGTGGCATGTATGGCTTGTTCAGGCTCAAAGGGCTTTACAAAGGGCTTTACAAAGGGCTTTACAAAAGTGACCATGGTTTAATGGTTGTAATAGCAATTGAATAACTGCTGAAACTTGCTATTTCCAAGGTGTGAACATGGGGTTGGATGCTAAAAATATTGGCTTTAATGAAAATTAAGAACAGGTTGTTTTCTCATATCAGAACATGGTTTCTGAAACCTTTCTTCTTTATGGAAGAGTTACAGTTACGTTTTTTAGTTTTACTTTTATGTTCAGAATTAAAAATTCTTTTACAGCACATTTTGGCGAGATAAAAGAAAGAAATGCACAGCAAAATGCAGCACAATAATGTGTAGGTACAGAAATTCTAATTCTAAAATCTACACTCTCAAAAATAGAAGTGCCAAAAGTTCTTTGAAGTGATGCCATAAGATAACAGCATTTGTATCCCTAAACATAAGCCTGATACCATGTTGCATACACTGCACCCTCAATTTGAATTTTTGTACCTTCACCTCAGGGTCTGGGAGTGAGGTAGCATGTAGATAATTTTGGGTGTGTAAAACCATCAAAATGCTATATTGTTGTACTATACATACATACACACACACACACACACACACACATATATATATATATATATATATATATATATATACACTCTTGCACTATAGTATTGCATATATTGCAAGTTACAGTATTGTCTGTTGTTCTCACTTGTGGTGATACAGATCCACTTATAAATAAATGCACAGGTGTTGAGGTTTTCATGATTAATATAAATTGCTTATTACTTATGTCCAGTGGTAGAGCTCAATCTAAGTGTGGTGTAGAAAGTGATCACAAAGTGCCAAGCAGAATCTTCTTTATTTTGACAACTTTGTGTCCATTTGGAGTGCTAAATTGGTCATTGGTCTTGTTTCCTTTTATTTCTGTTTCATAACTGTGAATGTGCTGGTTAGCAGCCCAGAGCAGCAGGAAGTGTATTCAATCTGCACCAACATTAAAGACCACCACTGCGTTTAGTGCAGTAGAAACACATCACTGTCAGCAAATCCATCAATATGTGAATTGCTTCTAAACTTCATCCCCATAAAAATACAATAAAATCCCAAGGCACAAGTAGAAGGAGCTAATATAACATGAATATTCCATAAAAGATTAAGGTGTGACAAACAATGCATATTTACTCAACACTAAGCAGTTTAGTTTTTTTGAGCATTAAGCACTGGTGCTATAAATGTTGCAAGTGTTGTAGCACAAATTAATCATTTTAGCATGAATATTCTACACAAAACACTTTAAAAGTATGAACGTCAATATGTGATATAAGTAATTTTACTATGAAAAAACAGAAGTAGCATGTAAAAGGTTTATATTTTAATGTTCATGTTGTAAAATGTACAGACAATTCATGTTCTCTTGAATAATTCAGATTGCCATAAGTGCACTTAAGTACTAATAATGCTTAAGTAGATTTTTTGCATCTTTGAGCTTGATGTAATCCACACCAGCCGTGATGCATGTACAGTCTGAGTCATAGATTTCAAAACATGAAGCGAAATAATTTATTACCTAAACAAACCGTGACAATGCTGAGCAGATGTCTTGGGAAGTTGTCTTCACACTGGATGTGTTTTTGAAAGCTGAGGTGCCTTTTTTGTTGTTTTCAATGGGAGATACCAGTTTGGGCACTGTTTTTGTTTTTGCTTTGTGATCTTTTATGTATTCACAATCTTTATGTGTCCTCATTATATATAATCCTATCCAACCTCCTCAGTGTTCAGCTCATCAAGTACTATAATTTTGGTCAGTATCTTTCCTAAACTTCCAATTTGTAATTGTACTGAGGGCAGTCCGACAGCAGTATTGACCACCCCAAGAAGGCAGTGCCATTCTGAATCTGCTGCAGCATCTATGTGTACATGTATAGGACGCTTTTGGTAATGTAGCATGAAGACTAATTAATCTACTAGTGTGTGTATATGTCTGATAAAGCCTAAAACATCTCTGTGATCACTGAAAATGGTGTATTGTGCTGCAGCTAGCGTCCCCTCTTTGTAGCATGCTGGATATCCGCTAATGTCGGGGAAATTAATCAAATGTAGTGAGCACATAGGCTTATCTTACATTCACTAATGTTTTTAAATAAGTAGCATTCGAATATTCCTAAGAGAAACCATACAGTTACATTGTATTATTCATGTATGGCACCTCTCTTAAATAGCACCTTTTGTTCTTTTTGTGCTCGTGGTATCTCCACAATGAATAAATAACCAGGGCTCACCAGAGGGCCCAAAGTTTCACTGCACACTTCTGTAACCTAAAAATAACTCAGCTAGATTGCATTGTAGTCTGCGTAGTTACTGAATAATACGCCTGGGATTTAAAGGGGTTAACAATTGGCATGGCAGATTCCAGTAAAATTTAGTTTTTGGTCATATAATCATGAAAAAATGACACATTTTAGTACCTTCATCTCTTTCTTATGCACCCTCAGTGATATCTTTTTAGATGTGAAGCACCTCATGGACCTGCCCTGTAACTCAATCACTCACTCACTTAGATTTGACAAGATTGACCACAAGGGGGAGCTTCTAAAACTATTGCAACTACAGTTAAAAAAGCCTTGTTTTAGCTGAAATTGCCAAGTCTATTGCACCTTGTGGACACTCAAGAAGTGCATGCTTTCTAGGACTACATGCTGGTACTTTGCATCAATAACACTTTGTGTCTTTGTTTGTGGAACTAAACTGTCTAAAGAACCTTTGCCAGACGTTTTTCCAAGGAGCTATTTTGTGAATGTGCAAAGAATATCCTTATGTAAAGATTCTATTCCAATGAATGTTTTTTTTGTCTAGAACTATGCATCCAGGCCAAGAACCATTAGAAAAAATACTTTAAAAAAAAAGTATATTAATTCAACTATAATTCCCATTCTACCAAGAAAAAAAAACCTATGCTGCTTTTCTACAATATAATAAGTAGAGATTGTGGAGTTCAGCCTCTAGAGACTTTTACACAGATGATCTGCCTCTGTCTCTCTCTGTGGGATATAGCATGTGCATTTCTTTTTAGGCCAAAAATGACTTCTCTTGTCTCACCATGCTGAAAGATCACTGGAGATGCATCCTCACATTGTAGTGCCTGTAGAGAAGGTAGTGTGCTTTTGATGTCAGATATCTCCTCACGAGCCTCTTCCGTGGTGTGCCATGGGTACCAGATTGGCACAGGCAATAAAAGCTTTGGTTGGTCAAGCCTCATCAGGACCACCAGTACAAGAAAGCACTCATGTCCAGGCCACCTCACTGCAGGGAACAGCACTGTGTTAATGATGTTAAAAAGTTTGTTATTGTCTTTTTCATTTCATTTTGTCCAGGTCACACTGGGATGTGACATGAGCACTGGTGCCTGCACAATGTTGTAGGCCATTCAATTAAAATTTTAATTAAATTCTAATACAAACAAATAAACAAACAAACAACTTTTACTGTTTTCTTGCACATAGGAAAAGTTTTTTTCTGGATTGATATTAAGAGCAGCTTGTCTCTAATGCTTGAAATGTAAGGACCTTTAGTCAGTAATTGATTGATAATTGGTGTGTCCATTCTCCACTCACTAATTTTTTCATAGCAACTGTTGTGGGTTGGACAAGCTTTACAGTACAGAAATATCCATCAACCTAATGAGAAATTGTTGCTATATAATGTAGGTTTTCCATTTGAAAATGCTAAACTACAGAGCAGTACAGTGTTGTTCTAGCCAGGCAGATTGATTATGACAACAACAGATTTACCACCATACTAATATTAGCTCTACAACACAAAACTGCACAGAATGACTTTACACACTCGTACATTATAAATTATTAATAAATGAATAACACTCAATTTCTGTATTTTAAGAAGAAATGAGCTGTGCACTTGAGTTACCCACTGAGATGAATTGGACTTTTGCCAACTCTCTGTAAATCTTATATAAACCTTGGAACACTTGCAACAAAGGAAAGCACTAAGCAGAGTGTGGATAGGTCAGCTGTTAAATACTGATTTGTGTGATCTTGCTTTTCCTACTGTACATGCTGTTGAGCATTTTAGGATTTAATTTCAGTTTAACCTTTTCTCTAAGTTTATTGATCTGTTTATGCTTTGAAGAAAAAGTTGAAAATTTGCTATTCCAGTCAGGCAATCACTGGAATTTAACTGGCCATGAGTGACACTCATTAAATGCCACAAATTAGCCTGATACCATTTGTTTCCACCGCTTAATGGGCACACATTTGAGGTGACATATATTTGGCTGTCATCAATCAGCAAGCTGGCTTATATCTGCATTCTGGGCAAGTTTCATCTAACTGCCATTCTAACTCATTAACATTAGATGTGAAAGCTTCTGAAAAAGTGTAGTCAATAAACTAAATCAGACTAGAAGTATCAACATTTGGTGTAAATGTATTCAAGCTACTAAGCAAAAAAGACATGGTAACATTTTACTGGAACCTTGCTACATAACATTAACATAAGCATGGCATAAAAATGTCATGGTAGATGTCATATATGGTCAGAAATTGTCATGACAGATTATGTCCACAGTGGCGATTCCAGAATGTGTTTATTTTTTTATGTGGGGCCATTATAAGGAAAAGGTCCGGCTTAGGGACCATATAAATGGCTTCAAATTCAAAAACCTTCAAAATTATCTCATAAATACATTTGTTATGTACTTTGCAAGTACATTTTTCATTCATTGAGGTATAAAAAATTCAAATGTATCCTCAAAGGTAAAACAATGGTTTTAAGGTAACTATATGTGTTAAACCCTCAAAACCTAATAACCTGAAAATAGCTCAACCCGTTTACATTAAAGTCCAAGTCATAACTAAGCAATAAGCCTTAGTTTGCAATAAACCTGGGCCTTTAAGAGGGTAAATAAGTTTGTTCCAGGGGAAAAGTACATATTCGTTCCTTTTCATAACTTTAGGTTTTTTAAACAGAACATGAAAGAGAAAGGCTGCGTGCAGGGAGTCAATACAATTTAAAAAAATTGTTGTAGTGGAATATGGTACAATTATATTCCCTAATAAAAGGTACTTAAGAAGTAGCTTTGAGGGTACCACCCCAGTGACAATAGAGGTACCACCAGTGGCAGTCCAATACCTTTTTTTTGAGAATGCATCTAACTTTGCATCATGATAAGCATGCACTACAATCCTGTTCTGATGTCTCAGTAAGTTGTGACCACACATTAATTTTTTTTATTAAGAAGAGATCATATTTATTAAGCATCAATTACACTATTGTTAAGTCCCAGCTTATTCCATGCATTATTCAGTATGTTTTGCAATCAGCAGCAGTAAACTTTCAGAGCATGACATAGTTTCACAAGTACCATATTCTGACTGCAAAAGCATGAGTAAAACAAGCTCAACAGTTAAACAAAGAGACAAATTCAGAAACAACCCTAATAAGAATCGAGAGGCTTGGTCCCCCAGGAGAAAATTCAAGTTCAAATACCAGTCATGTCATAAACAGAGCTGCTTTCCACATGCTTCGATGATATGTTAAAAACCTAAAGCACAGGAAATAAGCTGTCCTGACATAAAACATTATGGCATCTGACAATTAGAAGTAATGGTAACAACACTATCATATTACTAAACAAAATGACTTCTCGTGACAGCATATAACATCTTTCATGAAGTGTTTACGGCATGGCTTTGTCATTGTTTTGTAGCAGCTTTCAAGTAAACTGTTAGCAAAAACACTATGTGTGAACACTATGTGTGGAGTTTGGTTCACAGTATTGCTTTTATTGACAAGCTCAGAGAAAGAAAAGTGTGTGTTATCCTACTGTGTATTTACTTCCTGTGGATTCTCTGCTTGTATTTTTCTTATATAGCTTTATATCACACAGCTGACAGGCCGGATATAATTATGTCAATTTGTCTTCCATACCATAAGGGAGTGCTGAACCCAGATGCGGCTCAACGTGCAGACAGATGTAAACCTAAGTATGCCAGAGTAGGTGGAAGCTATGCTGTCTCATGGCACAAACATGGCTAATCAGTTTACTTCACTCTGCTGCTTCCTGCTAATAATAAACACACACAACACAGCATGTATGTCCAACTACATGTCAAATGATCATACGCCTATTTGTAAGACAATAGTGAACATCCTTTTGAAATATGGGGGAAAAGAGGAAACATATATGTCAGAGTAATTGGCCATTCAAAGCAAAGGTCTTGATGCTGCCTTGAAAGTGTTTGTAAATGTATTGTTTGATTTGAACGTTGAGAGGTTAGAACACTTGTATTGTAGGCTACAAGGTCCAAGCTACACATATACGGCTCCTCACCTACTCACACGTAATGCACAGTGATGTGCAAAAGTCAGAGACCACCCTTCATTGATTTGTCAGTCAAATGGGCCAAGCACAAGTTCTTCATTTGTTAGGAAAAAAGCAGGAAAATATATTTAACAGAAAAACCTACAAAGATAAATATAACATATGTTTTCCTTTTTCAGTTTTTTTTCCAGTAACCTGCCTTCTACTCAACGACTGCTGGGACAAGGCTCGAGCTGGGACAAGGCTCGCCACCGTGACCCAGAAGGATAAGCCGCTTAAAAGATGTGTGTGTGTGTGTGTGTGTGTGTGTGTGTGTGTGTGTGTGTGTGTGTGTGTGTGTGTGTGTGTGTGTTTTCAGTTTTACAAAGAAATCTGCAGGAATATTTTTCCATAACTCCAAAGTTCAGTCTTAGAAGTTGGTTGGTATCTCCTTCTCTCAATTCAAGTATTCCACCAGTCCTTATAACCTTACTCCACATCTCAGATGTCCAATTTTGGTGCTATAGTGCAAATTTTCTTCTTTTTTGTCTATTTCTCAGTAGTAGCTTTCTATCAGCTACACAGCCTTTTAGACTCATAGTGCTGAGGTGTCTTCTCACAGTGGAAGGATGAACAGAAACACCTGTGGATTTTTTCTGAATCGAGAGTGGAGCTTGATTTTCTCCTCTCTCTCAAAGATGAAAGCTTTAAGTGCTGTTTATCTGATGCTGAGAGTTGTGATGGTCTACCAGGTCTTGCATTGTTGTTTGGACTCCTGTTTTAGTATCTTTAAATGTATTTTTTGATCTCCAGTTTTGGGAACCCCTTAAAAACCTCAACCTTATGACATATTAAGGTTTAATTATTAATAATTACATGGACTACACTGCAAATTAGCATTAGAGCTAGCACTCAAATGTTATTCTTAGGTTATAGAATTGTTTGGGCCCACCGGTGAGCCCTGGCCTTTTAAGGGGTCAATGCAAGAGAACTATTTAATATCTAATGTTTTCAGTAATAAGATATATTTTAGGAGGCCATTTCCTCTATGTCTTTTAATATTTTTTGAACTCCTGAAAATTGATGTCCAAATACTAATACATTTGAAAATAGATTTGACAATGTAGATTTGGAAACTAAGAGATTTGATATTTTACTCAGTATTTGTGGCTTTTGTGTAATTTTCTGTGAAATTTATATTTACTGTTTTTTACTAATGTTGAAAAATGAATAACTTGTACTGCTAATTAGCTTAAGATAGCTTAAGCCCCATACACATGTGATACATTATACAAAACAATGGTTATGTGTATTGTGCCTGTCAAATAAGCATATAAAATAACTAAATAAAATGACTGTTCTGACTGAAAAAACAATAAATGAAAGGTTGATCTTTTGCACAGTGCTCTACATGTCATAGCTAAGCTATGAAACAGGACCTCCTGTCTACCCTAAACCAGTGATATAGGGTTTATCCTAGGAAGGTCTGATGAATTATCTTGGGTTAATCCCCTAAAACGATTGGAGAATAAAATGTAATTCACCCATGAAGCATCTATGCATCCAAATGACTGTTGAGCATAGTTTAGTGTTGTGACATTGGTAGCACATGATTCTGAGGTCCCTGATGAAATCTACACTTATGTAAGTAAATACTGCTTTCAAAAACATGGAAAATGTCTTTAAAAATCGGT
The DNA here is from genome assembly GCF_015220715.1 of Pygocentrus nattereri. NCBI lineage: Eukaryota > Metazoa > Chordata > Actinopteri > Characiformes > Serrasalmidae > Pygocentrus > Pygocentrus nattereri. The sequence goes on from NC_051236.1 coordinate 21,125,249, forward strand.
GAAGCCACTGTAACTGTGTTCTGACACAACATTGACACTGACTTTGAAAATTCAAATTAGACAAGTACTTAGTTTCATTGTTGAGAAATCTAATTATCAGCCAAAGTATGCTGGTAATTATTCTCGTCACGACTATCAACATTGAATAATGAGTGATGATAAATGAACAAATCTCAACTGTATATGGATACGCTGTAAGCTTTGCATACATTACTGTAAACAATGTGGCTACTGCACTTGAGGGCACTTTCAAGAAAACAATAAAGGCCATTGTGTTTATGTTACAGTAATTGCTATGTCTATATGTTTGGACATATTCACTTTAACTGTCTGTTTATTCATGTACAAGCTAGACCCCATTTACATTCTTGTTTTTGTTCTTTTGTTTAAACACGGCAGTCTGAATTATTCTCACTTGTTCTGTCACCTGAAGTCTTAAATCCCTGCTTGTCATTTCGTGTGTCAGGGACAAACTCTGGTGAACACTGAGGCCAGAACAGATGGAATGGAAAAATAAATGTAAACTGCCAGAGCTTAAACTCACAGCAAAATAATTTGAAATGCTAAATGGTTGACTCTAAGAGGGGGAAATGTTGTGCTAACCCAGAAGAAACATGCAAGCAGAAGTTTCCTATATGCACACAATATCTAGACTAATGAAATCTTTATGTAATCATACATAATAAACTTGAAAACCTCACATCTGCTTAAAATTCAGAGACAGTATCATGTACAGAACAAGGATATTAAAGAGGCCCATCCTTCCCTTAGATTTAAAAAGGACTTTCTTTCTTTTTTCTTTTGACCTCTAGCAGTTCTTGTCATTTAAACAAAGGTTAGAATAGCATTCTATTCTTTTCATCACTGCTGGGAAGAGATCAGTCCCAAATCACTGGAGAGCTAATGCAGACAGGTAGCCCCTCTAAGGCTCTCAGAAAGGGCTGCTGCTTTTGTATTGAAACAGTAATGGGCAAAGAAAAATTCACATTGACAGAACGGCTGGAATGAGGATAAAATGGACTATAGGTGCCATCTGGAACTACAAAATTGGGTGTATTTGTTAAGCACAATGACATAGCACTACGGTCTGGTCACTCTATATGGTCAACTCTTACCATTTAGGAAGGCTGGTCAATGTCAGCGAAATCTGTCAAGATTACACCTACGGAACAGAGGTCTGATGGGTTCAAAGTGGCTCGTTCCTGTTGTCTGAGGCATTGCTGTGGTTGAATACACCTTGAAATTAATCTACTGACATCTTTGGTTTTTGGTTATTTTTCAGAATCTTTTTTCATTTAAAAAGCCAAAGTGTTTTTCCTATGATAGGTTAACCTTTCTTAGACATTCTGTCAGTGCATGGGTCTAGTTCTACTCCTGTTATTGCCTACCCTGGGTTCCTTATGTTTCAGCAACAAGAATCAATTATCCAGTGATGCAATATAGAATTATGTGATGGACCTGGCAACATTATCGTGGTTATATATATATATATATATATATATATATATATATATATATATATATATGTGTGTGTGTGTGTGTGTGTGTATATATATATATATATATATATATATATATATATATATATATATATATATATATATATATATGAGATAGCTTATAGCTGAAACACATCTTCCAAATTCCACTTAAGCTCTTAAAAAAAAGACATTTACATTAAGTAGAGGTTCTTTAAACTTTAATTTCTGTGTGAAGAAGTTTAACCCCCTTCAAATATGCATCTTATTTGCAAAATGTTTTTTAAAGGAACCAACAATTAAAAGTTTATTTAGGGAACCAAACAGTCTATAATATTTAGTTCATTATAATTTGATATAATTATTGTCATTATTGTATTTAAATTCTCAAGATGTAAAACTGTGCAAAGCTCAATTTTTTTCTTTGTGGTATGTAGGTACAGAGCCAAGCCAGCCCTAGCATTGGTTAGACAAAGCCTAATAGAAAAGTATTAGAATTCTGTGTAGGCACTATCAGGAGTTTACAGAGCCCTGCTGGTGACATCCCATATAAATAAAAATAATGTATGGCCACACCTTGGTAAAGCGTGACAATGAGATCATCCCTTACTAAGTCATGGCCATACATTAGCATCTTGTTCTCACGCCTTACTAAGTCATGGCCATGCATTCTTTTATTAACACAGGATGTCACCAGTGGGGCTCCATGGGTTTTAACTTTGATGTAGAATTCTTTCTCATTTTTGATCAAGCTTTGACATTTATGGGCCAAACTGAAGGCTTAGATTTAATGTTCATAGTGCCTCTGGAACTAAAGTGGATCTTCTGTTGCTTTGCTCCAAAGAACCCCCTTTTTGACACATTCTGAGGCAGTGGTGCTCAATCTTGTTCCTGGAGAGCTACTACCATGGAGAGTTCAGATTCAACCTGGCTGTAATATTCAGATGCTCCTGAAGGTTTTCATTACCTGAATCAGGTGTGTTATATCATGGTTGGAGCTAAAGCTCTGCAGGGTGGCAGATCTCCAGGGCCAGGATTGGACTCCCCTTTGACTTTAGGGTGACTTCTAAGCAAATATCTGTTGATAAAAAAATGTCTTTTTGAACCACTGAAATTCAAGATAAGTAATTGCAGTCCTTTTGTACTAATAATGTTCTAAAGAACACAACAAGCTAACCTTCAGCTCAGCTCAGATATGCTACACAAGATTAGCTCAAAACATTATCAAATTTATGTGTGACTATATGGCTGTTCCATTATTGCTGTTCCATTGTAGAGCACTGAAACATCCTTTTAGCTATCATAAACATCTGGCGGATGATAAAACATAGATGGAGGTGGGGGAAGGGGAGGGGCTAAAACACTTCTGGCTATAACTTGTAAATTGTTAATTGTATACCAAAACCATCTGTATCCATCCACTGAAAAACAGTGATGCTTTGAATCTACTTGCTTCAAAAGTATACTTAATTTACACATTAATAAAATATATCCAAACAATTTCCTCTACAGTTTACTTAGCAATAATTGTATTAATTATTAATATATATTGACATGAATATATTTGGCTCATGTTAATAATGCACACATTTGAACCAAGTAAATTCAGTTCATCGTTTTTTCAGTGTAGTCTCATTTATGACCTATTCACATAGGAAACTTGATCAAGAGTGAGAGTAAAATACTGAAATCTGCTTTGTAGAATATTTGATGGAACTCAAACTTTGCATAAAACATAAGGTGACTGTATGAAGGAGAGACCTCCCATGGATAGGATATGTGTTCACATAACTTTACAGTGAGCTGCATACTGTCATGAGTTTAATCCAGCTATGCTAACCATGATATTCTGACTTTCTCTCAGCAGCATAGCAGCATGTAAAACATTTGGAAATGTTTCATTTTCTTCTTCACAGAATATGTGGGGATACTTTTCTGAAGGTTACCCATGGACGTTTTGACATGCACAAGTATTGAAAAGACATTCTGGAGTATTTATAAACATCTTATGACACTATTCTATATACATATATATATATATATCTATATATATATATATATATATATATATATATATATATATATACACACACACACACACACACACACTATATAGATTTTTTATGAAGTAAATGACATGCTATTGATATAAAGCTCTTAAAGCGATTTATATTACATTTATTCATAACACTGTTATGAGGCATCATTTCCAGTAGTGACACTTAACTCAGAGGCTGTTAGCAGTGCTAAATATCTGTTGTATGGATGATTTTGGATGACTTCACACTAATGAAGTCATTTTCATTTTAAATCTCTCATTAAAAGGTTCGTCACAAAAAATAAACCGTAAAATTGGCTCATTAGATCAACCTAAAAAAAGTTGCTTCGTTTAGTAAAAGCAACTGAACTATTTTGAACTAGCTCAAAAATTACATTGCTTCAAAGAATTGTTCATTTAAAGTATTTATTAAGGTTGAATTAAACTAGTTAATTTACTTGTTATCACATGAAGTAATTTTTTAGGTTGATCTGACAAGAGATTGCTTACAGTGTATGATTTTGCAAATACTAACACAAGTTATCCATAAATACTCAAGTATTTAACATTTATGCATGTGTTATAAAGTCCCTATGTAGATAGCCTTCAAATAGAGTATTATCAAATATCCTGATGCCCTTCAGGTCTGCTGTTTTCAGTGAAGCCACTTTGGCTTCTTGTGGTATGAAATGTAAATCAGCGAGCATCTCTACATGGACCTAGTGACACTAAAAGTAATAGTTTCAACCAAGGAGTCATAAGTCAGACAGCCTTAGGCTTGCTGATGTATGGCCAGTCTATGTCATTTGTCAGGTCTGACCAGCAGCTTCAGGTGGCCATTTGAGATTGGTCTGGACTCCGCAGGGAAGACCGAGGTTGACAGGTGAAGTCATTATAAGTATCCATCCTGACCTGATACCTCGGTAGAGCTGAGGCAAAATTCATAAAATGAGGAGAAGCTACGCCGGCATGGGTCTCTCTGGTGCCTCTGAACGGAAATTTGCTCCTCATTCAAAGTTTAGAACATTTCGAGGAGTAAGCCTTTTAAAATTTTACAGCCCCAAACCATGAAGTTTTTGCAAAAAGAAAGTGGAAATAAAAGAAAATCATGAAGCTTGCATAAATGCGGAGAAGATCTTTCAGCACCTATCTCCCTCTTTATTTCTCTTAATGACTATTCCAACAGCTCTAAGGTTTCTCACTTAATCATGACTGGGGAAAAAAATATAGCAGTTAAAATGTCAAACCACAGTCTCAGACTCTTATTTGAATTCCTATAATTATTCTGGTGGACATTTAATGATGGCCTGTACAGCAGTGCATTTTACCAAAGGGGGTTAGCTGTCCCTGGACAAGACATCCTGTGAGCACTGGAAGAAATCTTTTACTGTAACACTTGGTTTTTCATATTCATAACACACACTAAAGAGAGGAAGAAAAGCATAGATACAGAGTGGGAAACAAGCATAACACGCTAAAGTGGCTGAAATGATAAACAGTTCTCAAAAAAGGCAGTAATTATTGGTCAGGGTCTCATCACTTCACACAACAATTTTTCTATGGTGATGATGTAATCACAGTAATTGTAGGTGCAGTCCTAAATATGTATCCACAACAGTCTCAGAATTACTCGCCAGATTGTTTGCATGTCTACTTGTTGTAGCTTTTAAAGTATTGTATTCAAAGCACCAACAATTCTGATCATTTTCCGCTGTGCAATATTTTTCCCTATTAAGAAATTTCTTATGGCCTCACTTCATCTTTGTGTTCTTTGATCTTACCTAAGTTGAGATATTAGTAAGGTAAGGCTCATAATTTCATTTTAACAACACTGTAATATTTGGATTGCCATTTCAGGCACTTAAAGTTTAAAAATGAAGATATATATTTATTGGTTGGCTGGCTGATCTCTCAAAGAAATTCTATCATGGCTGAAAGTGAACCAATAACTCTAGAGGGCAGTTTTTTGACTCTTTTTGTATTTTCTATGCCAGTTTTTTTTTGTTGTCAGAAATAGGTACAGGGGCATGAACCATGGAGAGCAAAAGGCAGACTGCATTTCAGCTTCATATGCAATATATCAAATTTTTAACTTCTTTTACTTTGACAAAGATTCATCAGTCTCGCTTGACAAGGCCTTAGGATTAAAGAGCGGGGCAATACAAGTGGGAGTGTGCTCTGAATATACCTGGCAGCAACGAAGCTCAGCAATTATGGAAATGAGATCAGCACTCCTCTGTGAGGCGAATGGTGATTTTTTTTTATGTGCCATTATTACATGCATATATCTAAGACCAAATGCACTCAGAGTACAAACATCCACTTTCAAAATGGACAAGAGACCTTTTTTGCACTCTTTCAAAAGGATTCTTTCAAAAATAACAGTAAAGAAAATAAGGTGCAGTTACTTAATAAAAATCTACCATTAGTTTACTGTTTATTGGTACTTGTGAGGAAGCTTTACAGTGGGGCTTTGTGGGCCTTAAGAGAAGGCCTCAAAATAAAAAATAATGAAATTCAAAGGAATACTTAGTTCATTTTTTATTTAACAGGATCATCATGCTTGTTGTATTTTAACACCAAACAGTTCAAATAGGAGATACAACCAAGCTGGTTCTCCCATTGGTTAGGACTTCAGGAGCTGAACTGAAGGCCTGGCATGTTAAATTAACTAGGAATTAGGAAGTAACATAACATGCAACTAATCACATGTTCATTTGTAATGGGTGGGACTTATTTTGAGGGGAATAATGTCACTGTAGGCCTTTAAAGTCACTGATTGTGATTATAAACTCTAGTCTAACCAGGTAGGCAAAAACACTGTGCCAGGGTTCCTCACTGAAGGAGTCACTTATATACAATATATGTTATTTTTTGTTGAAAGCTTCAAATAAAATGATGGAATGTCTTGTATAAGCTTCAAATGCTAATCTGGAGGGGTCAAAAAATGTTCATTAGTACCAGCATTCGTTAAGCAAACATAATATTAGAAATCTCATATGGATGCTAGCAGATTTCTCAATGGCCTGGCACTTTGCTATTTACTACGTACCATTGCTAGCAGGTAGTCAGCATTGGGAAAGATGCACACTTATGTATAGCAAATTATGGCAAATTGTAGTAATCTTCTTGACCTATGTGTGGCAAAAAATCAAAAGGTGAGTTGGTATAAAACACTGGGTTTCATTAAAATAGTTTTTGTGTTTACTTAGTGAGGCAACACAAGACTAGATATTTTGATATGTATATATCCTACACATCTAGTGGATTAACCTCCTCTCCTGCTCCTATGTGGTCCATCAAAGTGAGTTCAGTACCCTAAGCTCTTGAAGCTTGTGCCAAGTATTAACGCATATGAGGCCTAATTCTCCTGCACTGTCTGAGTGATGCGGCTTTAAAGAGGGCCAGACAGGCCACTTATAATGTGCCTATAAAACTGCCACGCTTTCTTGAATCATCAACACCACCTGCCAATAGTGATGGATTCCTCTGTCTAAAAGCTCTGCCTTTAGATGTTGTGTACAGACAAATCTGAAGTCATGTGGTGGCTTATTCCATGAATACATATTTTTCCACTATTCTCAGACCTTGGTTTGCCTTTCTAAACTCACTTTCTGAATATTCTATGCCAGTGAACCCTTTAGCTAGACAGAATTATGAGTGTCTCAAGCCACTGAACTGAAGAATTTAATATGCATCATTTCTTTTTACAATTAAAGAACTTGTATTTGGTTACAATATTTCCAGGCAATATGTTAATTGAATTTCATGCCAATTTTGCATACTTCCCTCCAGGACAAATAAACACATGTTGTAAAATATATTTTCCAATTTTTCAGGGTTCAGCTTTGGAATCCTATTAATGCACTTGATACAGGTCACCAGAATTGGTACAGTGTGGTGTAAAGGTAGATTTCCAGGTGTAATAAGACTTATTAATGAGCTCAACTGAGCTCAACGATGCAAAGCACTCTTACACTAAGCCATTTGTCCCTAAATCTATTTTGTGCATGTAAAGTCTGGGCAAACTGACCTCTTCAATTATTCCCAGTATGAAAGGCATTTCTTCTTGCATGTTTGTTTTCAAGCTTTTAAATCTTATCAGAACACAGTCTATATAATACAGATGTCCGTGTCTTGAAAAATAACCCTTATTGCAGTGTTCGCACAGCTTTGTCCTTGTTCAACAATGGGCTGAAAATATTGAAGTTGGCTCGCATACAAAATCTACCCTCTTTTAGTGCTGTAGGTAATGCCCATTGATCTGTGAAATTATGAGCTACCATTAAAAAGGCCTGGTTACCACATAATTCAAAACTGTCTGAACTTCCCTTCTCCCCCTCGTTCATTTGAAAATCAGCTGCTCCAGATGCCATTCACATGAACATCAGACATTATTACTGATAGGAAGATACAAAAGCTGCTTCTCTAGTAGAGGAAATTGTAAAGTATGGGACCAAAGATCACAGAAGGAATGCACTGTGGACATCCAGATTGCATCTACATTGTTTCAGTGTTGTCCATACTTAAAAGCATGAATGGCTTTCATGGGATTGTTTACCACCAATGAATCTCATTGCTCAAAGAAACACAAGTATATGAACCAGTATCTAAAATGCAACATGAATGGCATTCATTAAAGTCCAAAATGCATGTCATACAGAGCTGCCATACAAAAAGAATTCATATTTATTATTAGTCTTGGCAAACGGTCTTTTATCTATAATCTTTGCATAAATTACCACAACCCACTTTGCCAAAAGTCCTGAAACAATGATTAAGGTGCATTCTTCTTGCATTTGCTAACTGAACAATGAACTGGTCTCTTTCAGCAGGCCTCTACTGGCATTCTGAATAAAATTTAATCATAATAGTCAAATAAAGACCCCCCGCCATTACTTTGTTATCAGATTAACTAGGATACCGTTGACTCTGTGTGTGTGAGCTGCTGTGACTCAGTGTTGAGCTGTTAGTGAGCAATGATGGGTGAAAAGGGAGGGGTGGAAACCCTTCGCTGTCAAAACAGTTCACACCTCTCCACAAAGATGGTCATGCTAAGATAAAACAAACAGCTAAACTGCAGCTTTCTCAATATCAAACATTTCTACACAACCAATTTAATCAAAATAGCATTTAAACACAATAAAATGCACACATCCAAAGACCAAAATTCTGTTCCCTTGTCATTTTATTATTGAAGAGAAAAATACCTAGTGCAAAAACTAAGAGACCCATAAAAAAGGTATGAAATAGCATTTTATGGCCACTGTGAAACGGAGTTAAAGTCTAATCTGAAAGAATTTGTCTCATAAAGAACACTGTTGGAGGAGTATCACTTTAAACACTTCACCATACCATGAGGATTATTAATGCTGTAAATGTTTTGAGTGAGTGCAGAGTTGATAGTTATTGATTTTGCAGATATGTTTGTAATTATTTAAATGTATGCAGGCATGTCAGCAAGGCTTTGACCCCTGACATTGAACATGTCATTCATGTCATTCTACAATTTAATGTATTCTCAGTATCAGATCATTCATTTCTGAGATACCACTCCAAGCATGGAAGTGCATGTAATCAGACTAGTTGCAGTGCTGGTATGTTGCACTTTGAGAATACCTAATGCTGCTGATCCAGTTCATGGCTTGATTAGACTGATTATCACATGAAGCGAGTGATTAAATAGATTAACATTCATACTGAAGCCTACAGACATGTGGGATGTGTGGTATATGTATGGGGGTTCTCTTTTGCTATAATTGGTTGCTCTTTTGATATGAATGTGATAAGCACTGGTTGCAATGAATTTCATGCGTTTGTTTTTGAAGGAGGCAGAAAGTTTTCAGTTAGTATGTGTTTCCATTGAGTTATATTAATGAATTTCCAATTCATAAGAATCATTTTGTTGTGGGTGGTTAGTGCTGCAAGAAATACTAATTTTTTAGTGTATTTTTATTTAATGTTGCCATATTAAATTGTATACTTTAATTGGACAGACCATCTAAACATCAACTATATTGACCATAATTTACTTATTAGCCTGCTCTAATCCTAACCCTAACCTCAACCCTAACCCAAAACCTAAACCCAACCTTCACTCTGCTTCAGACCCCAAACCTGGTCCAAATCCTAACCCTAACTCCATCACTGTCTAGAATCTTCAACCGAGAGTTTGTTAACAATTTGAACATCTGTAGATAATCTATAGGGAACTATAGTGGACTATCAAAATAAAGTGAGACCCAAAAGTGTTGTTCAGAATTATGTATGATGCCTTTTTCAGTCCATGTGGGAATGTTTAGAATTTTTTGGTTAATGGGAAGCCAAGGTTGTGCCATATGATGGTACCTTTCATTAGGAGTTTGACATTGTGCTGCTGTCATTGGGCTTTTCAAACAGGCTCGGTGTTTGAATTGTACTAAAATAATACATGTAATACAATACTATGCTACTAATATATTTTATATTATTGTAACCACATATCTAGATTTGCATGTAGAAGATTTATGATGTTGAAATAAACTGTTCTAATAAACAGCTTGACTAAGGGAGCACAGCCTATTCCCTGTCACTTCGTCTTTGGTTTCTTCAGTTAATCGATTCAAAAGTCATTTACATAATGTCAATGCAAATCAACAGTCTCCATAATTGCTTTAAGTTTGTTACATCAAACTTGACATACAGTCTGCTAATCCCAAGTGTTTACTACAGGCTACGTTGGTGCCCTGGAGACATTAAGCATCATATATTAAACCAGTGCAGTTTCCAAATTAGAAACATTGATCAAAGGTGGAGGTTAAATGACAAGGGAAATTACTTACCCGAAACCAACTCTCACATTGCATATTAAGTTAACTAATGATGATACTTTTACCAGAGGAATTTAAGAGCCAGGGGTCATCTGTGTTTTTAGTGAGAGAATAGTCATTGCATAGTGAAAAGTCACAGGCATTATGAATGAAGCTTCAGGCATTTGTCCTATTTATGCTCTGTCAACAAATGCATTCTTTTCTAGTGGATTTTATGAGGTTGGCTGAGATGCAGAGAATGTGGACAAATTCCTTCTCACCCAATGAGCAAGCAAGTAAGCAAAGTTTATGAATATAGCACTTGTTACAACAGGTGTTGTCAGAAAGCAGCTTTACAGAACAATCAGTATTACGCAGAGAAAAGAAAAGAAAAATCCAGGTCCAAGCTCCCATGAGCAAGCCAGTGGAGACAGTGGCAAGGAAAAACTCCCTAAAGAGGAAGAAACCTTGAGAGGAACCAAGACTCAGAAGGGGAACCCATCCTCCTCTGCTCTACTCTGAGAAACTCTAGAGTGCGTTTTTAATTAAAAACATATTTTTTATGAATGTGAAAGAGGACACTGTGTAACTGAACAACCTACCTAGTTTCATGTGACTACAACTGCAACAGCATTTTGGCAGTATTGCATACAGCAGTTAACTCAAAAATGACAATATTATATTAACTATATTACTATACTATAAAAATTAACTATATTATAATAACACTATATTTCCAAAAGTATTTGCTTGTCTGCCTTCACACGCATATGCTGCAATTTCCCCCTGGGATCAATAAAGGAATCTGAATCTGAATATGAACTTGAGTGACATCCCATTCTTAATCCATAGAGTTTAATATGATGTCGGTCCACCCTTTGCAGCTATAACAGCTTCAACTCTTCTGGGAAGCCTTCCCACAAGAGTTAGGAGTGTGTTTATGGGTGTAACGGTGGGGAGCGATGATTCAGATTCAGATTCCTTTATTGATCCCAGGGGGAAATTGCAGGCGGTTGCATACACGTAGAAAAGCAAGATTTATTCAGGGCAAATCCAGGGTCATGATCAAAACAGTCCAGGTTCAGGGAGCCAACACGGATAAAAGGAGGGACAGACATTATGAGAAATAAACACAGGCTAAACAAACAGCAGAAGGCAGAAGAAAGAAAACCATACAGAGACTAAACAGTACATCCAATACTTTAAACATATCAAACAATACATCCAAAGACCAGCACAGAGCAGGGCAAACATGGGGCTTATATATCACAGGGATGATGAGGGATAGGTGGAAAACAGGTGGAAACAATCAGGGGCGGAGTCAAAAAACAAGGGGGCAGGACAGTGAAGTAAACACAACACAAGCATATGGACAGGACTGGGTGGGGCCAATCGTGACATTGGGAATTTTTGACCATTCTTCCAGAAGCGCAGTTGTGAGGTCAGAGACTGGTGTTGGATGGCCTGGCTTGTCTCCACTCTAATTCATCCCAAAGGTGTTCTGTTGGGTTGAGGTCAGGACTCTGTGCAGGCCAGTCAAGTTATTCCACACCAAACTAATTCATGTCTTTATGGACCTTGCTTTGTGTGCTGGTGTGCAGTCATGTTGGAACAGGAAGGGGCCGTCCTCAAACTATGAAATTGTCCAAAATCTCTTGGTGTGCTGAAGCATTAAGAATTCCTTTCACTGGAACTAAGTGGCCGAGCCCAACTCCTGAAAAACAACCCCATATCATAATCCCCCCTCCATCAAACTTTACACTTGGCACAATGCAAGTACCGTTCTCCTGGCAACTGCCAAACCCAGATTTGTCCACTGGATTGCCAGATGAAGAAGTGTGATTTGTCACTCCAGAGAACACATCTCCACTGGTCTAGTGACGTCCAGTGACGCTTTACACCACTGCGTTCAACAGTTTACATTGCGCTTGGTGATGTAAGGTTTGGATGCAGGCCATGGACACCCATTCCATGAAGCTCTCTATGCTGATCTGAAGGCCACATGAAGTTTGGAGGTCTGTAGTGACTGACTCTGCAGAAAGTTGGTGACCTCTGCGCACTGTGCGCCTCAGCATCCTCTCTGTCATTTTATGTGGCCTACCACTTCGTGGTTGAGTTGTTGTCATTCCCAGTCGCTTCCACTTTGTTATAATACCACTGACAGTTGACTGTGGATATATATATACATACAGTGAATGAGATTTTTTTCAACATTTAGAAAACCTATACCTAGCTGCAACCTAGCAACAGTACCTATGATGGTAGGCATTTGCGAGTGAAGCTCTGAAGCTCAAAGCATCATGATCTTAGCAAATTATGGATGTAATACACGCAATCATAGCACATAGGGTCGTAACATTCAGTGCAGAGGCATTTTTGAGCTTATTTTAGTCTTTAAACATGCTTGCATGGTCATCTCTTCAGACCTGGTCTTGTCACAAACTCAATTGTAAAACGGTATTTTCTTGCCTTCGAGCTCAGAAGACGTTTCACACCCACACATGATTTTTATGCCTGATTTTTGCTCCTGTTCTATGACCACAAAACATAAGTTCTAAGCCTTTCTTTTCTTTTTGGTTGAAGGAATTCCAGTGTGGTTAAGTGTGAGGTTAACAAGTTAATTAATTAGTCCATGGGTGAGCCATCCACTGGGTTGTCCCTTATAAAAAGTGGTTATATGTAATTTTCTACATGCTCCTGAGTGTGCCCTTTCCCAGAGCTTTCATTGGTTTGTTCTTGTTAAGCCCCAGGTAGGCTTATCCTTATCATCTGGGTCTAATTACTTGCTGCCATCATTTTTCAGCAATACATATTTAGATATTTGTAGGTCACTTTAGTTTTGTCTTTCCTGTTATAATTTCAGTTGTGGTAATGGACAAAGTAGTTTACATAAATTAAGTTTTATGTTGTGAGGGTTGTTTATGTATTTTCTAAAGCTAACAGTATGCCTTTCATACATTTGCATGCATATGTTTTCATCATAATAAAGCCTCATATCTCTAAATCAATACGTTTGCAGTTTGCAGCGCTGAATGTCTGTGATCACTGATACCTCAGACAGCACTGCATTAAAAACTGACATGCTTCTGTAATGCATATAACCACACACGCTTGGGAATACTTCAGAAATCCCTTGTCAGTAAAAAGCTAATCACTGCATCTACAAAGTTAAGACTATTGTGCAAAGTAAAAGCCATGTATCAGCAACATCCAGAAACACAGCTGACTTCTGAGTTGAAGCTTAGCTGATAAGGATTGACACAAAGTGGAAATGTGTGCTATGGTCTCACAGGTCCACCCTTCAATTTGTTTTTGGAAACAAGTAATGGACACTCCAGACCACTCAGACTGTTACCAATGCAAAATTGAAAAAACAGTGTTTGTCTTGGTATAGACGTATGGAGCTTGTGCCAGTGGTATGGGTAACGTGCATATCTGTAAAGGCACCATTAATGCTGCCTTTAATGCATATGCGTTTTGGAACATCATATGCTGCCATCTAGATGGCAGTTTTTCAGGGATGTCCCTGCTTGTTACAGCAAGAAAATGCCACATTTTACAACAGCGTGGGTTTGGTGCTAGACTGGTATGCCTGCAGTCCAGACCTTTCTCCCATTGAAAACCTTTGGTGCCCTGGACCGTTGGGCTTATATCAAGTGTTATATCAAGCAAGAATGGGAAAAATACATCGCTTTCACAGTTGGCCACATGGTCACATGGACAGTGGTAAACATGGCCCTGTTCCCATTTTTTGGAACATGTAGCAGGTATATAATTTAGGATAAGCAATAATTAGTTAATTAGTTTAAATATGAAATGTCTTGTCGTAGTACTGTTTTCAGGTGCAAAAGGTCAAAAAGGATTTGCATTATTATCTGTTTTATTTACATTTTTGGAATTTTTTTATACAAAACGGTACAGCTATACTACTTTGTGTGGAACCTTTCACCTTTGGAAAATGTATATTGTGTCCTCATCACTTTTACTGGTTCTATCAATTGCTTGCAACACACAAAAGTTCAAATAAAGTATAATATTTAATGTATCCAAAATGAATATGATATACTGAAAATTGCTCTTGGTGGAAGAAATGAAAATTCAGACAACCCCCTCGAAGAGAACTTGGAGCCCCAGAACAAACCACACCAAAACACTGCAGAGAGAGAAACATGAAGAGAACAAAATATTTCATTTTTCTTCCGGAAGCAGCAGGTGGATAAGGCCTATTTCACACATAATATGTCTTGATTTTCATTTTGGCACTGATGTGAACAGGTTAGAGCATTCACACGGTCTGCATGAGCGAAATGGCAGTGTGTTGCAGATACACACACAAGCGTCTCTGCATCTAGAGAATAGGCACTGAGCCTAGCTTTTCATGTGGTGCATGCAGCAGGAAGCAAACTGCACTAAAGTAAGGGATTTAAACCAATGAAAACAAATAAACAAGCAAACAAACAAACATCAACAAAAAAAAGAATAAACAGTCAAAACACGGATTTATAATTTTTTTATGGCTGGGATCAAAACAAATATTAATTATTACTCTTATTATACACACATTTTACTGTCTATAGTCTTAAAGTTCCAGTCAGCTGTTAATTTCTCCTTTCTTTTTTTTTCTCTTCTCCTTTTTTTACCTATCCATAATCGCCACAATTATTATCTTTTTCTTTCATTTGTTCATTTCCCACTCCTCCATTCTTCCATAAACTGGTATTATGGTTCCATGAACTCTGTCAAATATTTAATTTTAGCTGTTTAATTTTATGAATTTACTTATTTATTTTTTCACTTGCCCATTTACTTTGATTCCATTTATTTTTGAATATTGAAACCTATAAATACTCAGTTAGTTGAGGATTTTACATTGATATAATTGAATTTACCTCTTTCTCTTTCTCCCTCACTCATTTCTCTCTTCCTTTTCAGTCTTTACTGATTACTGAAAAAGCATATAATAAAATACATATAAAAGCCAAACCAAACCACAGCTAATGGGAAAGTTGGCAAGTCATACAGTTAACAAGACATGATACAGCCTAATGTACCCATTTATTTCTGAATAATTTTACATGGTCCTATGCCATTAATGTGCTGTTTAACAGTGAACTTCACAATACAATGATTTTGAACTTTACCATTACTTTGGTAATGGTTTACTTTGTAAACTTTGAAAACTGCAATTCATTTCTCTTCTGACCTTTATCATAGTTGACCACAGAGCTTGTAGCCTAAATTGAGCAGCGACTGGAACTACTCTAAAGCGTGTAGATTGAGCTAGCAGCATTATGAGTAGAGAGAAGCAAATTATGAGGTTTACATTTTACAAGTACAATCAGTTGATTTCTCTCATAAACTTGATCATTTTAGTGAAGACATATTAGCCTAAATTGTGTGTGGCATACTTGAACATCTCAAGAAGTCAGACTCACTCTAGAGTAGTCATGTCGTAGCATAGCATCTGAAACAGAGATAAACTAACACATTCTGTGAGCAGCTGAGAACCAGTTACTGCTGGCTGTCTCATTGCTGTTTCCACATTAAATCTCATAAAGTCCTTCTGAAACTACTGAGCTCCAGACCTTGGAGTTCCCATACTACTTACAGCTCTCATCGTAATAGTCTTTCCTTTTCTTCTTAGTGATCATCATATTAAGCTTTATTAGGGTATTTTGCTAAAATATTTATAAGAACATGTAAATCAGGCTAATTTTAGCAATACAATAGAGATTAAGAAATGGCATTTTATTGGCAACAAAGTCGAATCCGTATATTGTATGTACATTATATAATTGTTATTCTTGTTAATAATATTATTTATTTTTGTGCTTAATATGGTAGCACTTTACTGTACTGGTCAAAATCCTGCATGACATCTACATAAGCTTGTAATGACAACTGATACAACCCTACATTTGTGTTAATAAATACTTATTCCAATAAGCACAATTCACTATAAAGGTTACATTTCCCAATGTTGATCAAAGTTATTTGAAGTAGCCTTTATGACAGATGACTTCTTTTGCAGTAAGCATTTATCATCATTTATGGAAGGTTATGTGACTTGTCAAATTGACATAATGGCATATAAAGCATCAGATATCAAAATAGTGTATGTAATATTAGGTATTACAGGTAGGTACTACAGGTAGGTACTTTGTTTACCCTTTTTTATGTTGAATGCATTTTGTGTTGTACTTCCTCAAATAATCAAACCAAATTTGCAGCCCTGGCAGTGGCATTGCCTAATGGGTAGAATGTATTTAAGTAGCCACCTAATTTGTAATATAACCAAAATATGTGCTTCTTGTTTAAATAAAGTTGGGCTCTGATCGAAGTACAGCATAAATCTCAGTGATGTATTAGACTGTTCATTTTTATTTTTTGAGTAAACTCCAGACCCACAATCCTACAGTGCCCCCTCTCCCACCCTGCCGGTTTCCAAATCACTCCTATGCGCCTGATGGATTGGACATATATTATTGTTGAACATATATTCCAAAGCATACATTCTCAGAAATAGACATTCAGTTCAGCTTTATATTTCTCTTTAACCCAAAATTTTCTAAAGCACAGTGGGAAAAAAATCACCGCACTGTCTTAACACCCAGCGTCCCATGCAGATGTGAGGAGGTCTCATAGAACGATCACACCTTCAGCTCTGCACGACATCCATTAAGATATTATAAGCATGTATGTTATACGTACATTGATGCATCATTATCATGACTAGATGAGAGGGACTTGTTATTGTTGTTCTTGTCAAGATTCTCTCATAACCTGTCAGAAAGCTAGTCAGTGCCACAATAAAGAGATCTAGGTAACAATGAGGACTGATTACATGGTTAGTGCAGTTTGCATAGTGTGCTTTTTGATTAATGAAAGGCAGCTGAGCTGTGGCAGACTGCCAGAGTGAATAGGAGAGCAAATAGCATTAGATTTAGTAGATGTGGAGCAAATAAAGAAATGCAAGTAAGGATTCTTATGGGAGAACTATGCTCTTGTGACAGTGATCCTTCAGAAGCATGGACTGAGGAGAGAGGGGGGTGGGGTGGAGTGGCGGTTCTAATTTAATATTCAATAATGGGGCACATATTTCACTGACAATGAAAAACATCCTTTCAAAGTTTGGCTAACATAAGCTTTCTTATCCTCTCCGCTTAGCAACTTGACACAACTGTACATGTATTGTAAAATCCAAAAACACTTCATTTGAAGTGGGGACTTTATGACACATACATAAGAAAGAATAACATACTTTAAAAGCAATACCCAAATACTTATGAACACCTCATGCCGCAAATTTTGACGCATATGACACATAACTATATATAGATATGATATATGGGGTTCTTAACAGTTTTGTAAATGGGACAAATGTCAGTCAATTTCAAGCTGTAAATGTTGAAATATTGCTTTTTAAATATGATATGCAATGCTTATACATGTGTTTTGTAGTCCCTATAATTCTGGGGCTCAAGGTGTGGACAGGAATGGGGCCTCTGTATGTATATTTTTAAATGAGTTGAGGCTCTTAAACCTAGCCACTATTCTAATAGTGTAATATTTCTCATTTTCAGAATGCTGTAAGAACATTTTAATGTACACTTTCTTGTAGCCAATTTTCTTGTCCCTGAGTTTCATTTAAATTTTTTTTTTTGGTTTAGGAAGTAAAAGTCATATTTCATTTGTATATGACCATTGTCCTCATCTTAGAAGTAAACAGGCTGTTTCTGTTGCTGCATCTTTAAGACTGATATATGCAAATGAGTCCAGTTCTTGTTTTATACCTTGTTCAAAAAGCAGTATGGGCTGAAACACTCCTTATAACTTCAGTGTAAGTGGGAAGGGCTAAACTGCTGTATGCTGAGCAGGCAGATACATCACTAACAATGAAATCAAAACTAGGCAGGCCTACTTTTGCATAGTGCACGACCCCTGCATGTAAGTAGCCTTCAAATAGTGTTCTTACTGCATGAAATTGTCCAGTCCAGCTGGTATTGTTTCTTAAAATCCTGCCCTTCTAACCACCACAGATTTCCTTTGTCACCTGCTTACATAAGCAGCAAAAGGCATTTGAGAAATTCAAACATTTATACATTAAAAGACCAGCGTGCCTGTGTAATTTCATTAGCTAGAAAAATACCTCTGGCAAGATTGTGTAATCTTGTCATATTGTGTCCGCAAACCAGTTTACTGATTGAGATCATGCGTGCACACAGCATCTGGAAGGAACATATTTGCGGTCCAGTTGTGGAGCAAATAGGAGAGCGCACAGCCGCTCCAATTTCAATCGGGTTTATATTTGTTTACAAATCACCCCGAGTTCAAGAAATACTGTGATTACAGAGTCCCATACAAGCTGCTACGGAGTAATGGCCAAATTAGATTTGCCTCAGAAGATCTGATATGAACGTGAATGCATTCTCTTTGTTCTGCTTTGTTGACACGGACAAGGTAGCCTCTGAATTCAATTCAATAAATAACTAATTAAAGTAGTTGACAACAGCCATGAAGAGAAATATCCCCTCTCTGTGAGGGATTTAATTAGATTAGTTAATAGTATATGAAGACACTCACGGGCAGAGATTGACTCGTGGAAAACATGAGGGATGTGCACAGTGTGGGTGAAGTCAAACTGGATAAGGTAACCAATCTTTCATTTAATTACTGCTAATGACCCAAATCTTAATTACTGTAGAGGCTGGAGTGCGGTGGGCTTATATGAGATGATAATGTAGTCATTACTACTCAGGATGGAGATTACACAAATGCAGCCTGTGTTTCTCTCTCTCTCCGTCATTGTCCTTCGTTCAGCCTCCCTCACCTGCGCTACATTATTCATCTCTGTCTGTAATATCGTGGCTTAAGCTGCTGCTAATAAATATTTGAGAAAGTCTTTTTTAAATGAGATCTGTCTGTAACCTCTCCCTCGAACAAGGTGAACATCCCCGATGTGACAAATGATGCAGAAGCGCTTGGAGAGGCACATCACTGACTAAGTTGATTTTTCAGGGCGTCATTTTTGCTCTCTCACGAGCGAGCATGTCTAAGTTATGCATCATACTCTGCGTAGCGCTTCCATGTGCTGTCTGCGAGCATTCTGAGATGTTTATGTCGTATCATAAAAAAAAATTGTCTGTCAAAAACATTCAGCGGCTGTACCGCTGAGAAATTCATTGTAGTTTGAGCTCATATCCCCTTTTTTATTCTGCAAATAAAAGATGTTTTTACTTGAGGGCTTCCTCCAGGATTGGTAATGCTGCACCTCAGTTTGCAGCCTCAGAAAATCAGTTAGATAATCCTTTGAGTATATTGACACCCCCTTGAAGACAGGGAATTTGAAGTACTGTACAGGTTGAAGAATTTTCCACTATAAGCAAAGCATCCAAATTAATAGATAGATTGGGGAGGTCATATTAAAGTGTTAAGTCAACTGTTGAGCCGTTTCTCTTGGGGGAGGAAATAGAACTGTCTTGCAGAATCATGGCAGCATGTCTCCCTGCGCCAGTAGTCAGTGTGAACTGAGCCGAGACAGTCTTAACTGGCTTCTCCAGATGATGCCCACATCAGTTCCAGCCCAGCACCCCTTGTCTGCACTCTCATTTTGGAGGGCAGTGAGGGGAGGGGAAGCTGTTTGTTGGCCCCACAACTAGATCGCCAGACTGGGATGATTTGTACGTCTCTATGCTCTGGTTCATAGACCATTGCTTTTGATCATACCATAGTAGGAAATGTGCATAACAGTGTAGCGACTGGATCACGGAGGTCATGGAGACTTTTACTGTATAGCACCCCTGTTGCTGAGTCTAAATAAGTGGTAAATAAAAAGTGAAAGTCCCGCTAAAAACACTTAAAATACTGAAGGCTCTGTACTGTACTAATATCCCGATGAAATGTCGACAGATACAGTTATAGAATAAGTGGTAAATGGAGAGGGAGGCTGTTTTTCAGCTTGTGGGAAATATTTCTGGAGCTCCTTACAGTGGGTTTAAGCTATAACATTTTCAAGCATATTTAGTGGAGATGGAAGTGAATTGTGAGAACATATATTGGAGGAGACAGTCAAAGAAAATTTAATCTAACACTCTAAATGAACAGCACCTGCCAGCAGGCCCAAAGTTTTATTTTGTTTTATTATACACTTCTATAACATAAGAATAGCTCAGCCAATTTGCATTTAGATCCCTGTAGTTACTGAATAATATGCATAAGTATGTAATAAGCCTGGGGTTTTGAGGGGTTAAAAGTGTTCTGATTTTGTTGTTATAAAGTTGTTATCACATTTTACAAGCTGAAATTATATTATGAAAGTAATATATGAAAGTATATTATGGCAATAAAGTAAAGCACACATATTGCCATGCAGTAATACATACCCATAAAGTTTATGAATGTCTCCAGCACAGATTAGTGTGATATACTAATTAGCATGACATTCGATTTAATAACACTGTCAAATTGATTAAATGCACAACTTTAAAATATGATATGATTTGGAAACAAGTCATAACCGTTGACGCAGAATGATATGACATAAAAGCCTGAAGTTGGATCTGGTTGTCCTCTCTCTCAGGGTACACAATAGTTTTTCGTGTCACCAAATGCTAAGTACAGTAGTTACCACAGAGCATATTTTTGAAGTGCTCAGCTTAGCTATGATTAATCTTTCAGTTAATTTCACTTGGCAAGGGATGCAACATCATCAGCATTATTAATATGATACATAATGATATGTTCTGATATGTTCCACCATATCAGAAATGCACTAAAAAGATCTATGTGCTAATTCTTTGATGTATTTGACAGCAGAATGGACCAAAAGAGTTGAATTTGGCCTTTACACCTATCAGTAACACTTCACATAAACTATGCCACATAAGGTTGTCATAACAATGTTATGCACCTGTTATGGCAGATGTCACATGCTGTCCTGAGCACTTTACATAAACTATGCCACATAACGTTGTCATAACCATGTTATGCACCTGTTATGGCAGATGTCACATGCTGTCCTGAGCACTTTACATAAACTATGCCACATAACGTTGTCATAACCATGTTATGCACCTGTTATGGCAGATGTCACATGCTGTCCTGAGCACTTTACATAAACTATGCCACATAACGTTGTCATAACCATGTTATGCACCTGTTATGGCAGATGTCACATGCTGTCCTGAGCACTTTACATAAACTATGCCACATAACGTTGTCATAACCATGTTATGCACCTGTTATGACAGATGTCACATGCTGTCCTGAGCTGTCATGAAAAAAGTCTTGTTACCATTACTGTTTATTGTCATGACAGATGTTACATGTTTGATGTCATGAAGGCTAACTAGAGTATATTCAGCAAAAATAGCATTTGACATAAGCTGTCATGACATCAAACATTATGGCATCTGTCATTACAGTTGCAGATAATAATAACATGACACCGTTATTTTACAAATACATGTTCCACTTGGCGTCTTCCATGACGTGTTTATGGCACAGTTATGGCACTGTCATGTAGCAGAGTTGAAATAAAGTCTTACTCAGCTGTCTGTGTAGATTGTTGTGTCATTTGTGTCATAATAGCTTATGTATTTGTCATCTGGGTTATGAACACTGCCCTTAGGTGTAACTAAAACTAGACTAGCATAAGAAATTTCCAGTAACACTTTCTATGAATCCTGCATTATAGGATTATAGATGCATTTCCATCTACCTTAAAGCCATTGGCAGCTGAATTCCTAAACAAGGCAGCTGCCATTTACTGTTGTGACCTAAAGCAGCTCTATATGTTGCTAACAACTTCCTAACTGCTAACACTTGTAGCCGTTTATAGCTAGCTTTTATAACATTTTAAATGGGCCCAAATTTTATGACACAATTCTATAACCTAAGAATAGCTCAACTGGTTTGCACTGAAGTCCCTATAGCTACTGAATAATAAACCTTAGCATATAATATTGGAATTTAATATAATTTAATATATTGGCTAACAAACAGCTCTTATTCTTTCACTTCAAACAGTATCTTCTTCCAGTCCCCCAAAGCTGTTGGACATAGAAGTGATTATATATAACAGTATAAAGGATATACTCTTGTATTATAAAATGGTATGTATTTAACTAGAGCTATAGCAATTATACAAGCTGATGTCAGGCATCATAAAGTATTATGTATGCCATATAGCATGCATTTATTAAGCATTATCCATATTGGATTCACAAAAAGTGTTACATTCTTGACACATACATATTCCATGGCATTTTTGTCCACTTCTATTGGCTCATTTATCGTGAAATGCTCATTCAAAATAAGGGACTTCTGCCATTTTCAAGTAGCATAAAAGAACCATGGAACCATCATTATTAATGTACCGTGAAAGAAATCGTCTGGCTTTTCCCTAAATCAGTAGCCACCAGAACCAGAGTGTTCTAAAGGTATATGTTACTTTACCTGCAGAAAATTGAAACTTCAACGTGATCCTTAATGCTTCCTTTTGGAGTTCTTGAGCTCTCCACTGTTTGACACCTTGTATTTCCACCGGTGTGTGCAGTAGCGAATGGACATTTTAATCAGCAAACTAACAACCGAGTGAAACTCCTGAACTCCTCTGTGGAAGCAGGATAGCTGCGTCACTCACAGTTGTCCTGGGCATACTACTGTGACATGGCTTGCCTGACATCTTCCCTCCAATTTATGACATTTATATCATTCTGTCCTGCAGACCCTGGCAGAGGCAAAAACGGGATCTGAGTATAAAGTTTTTGTTTCAAGGAGATTGAGGAGATTGATTTTTTTTTCTAAAAGACTTAAATTGCTTCGTGTGCTTCTCAGGTCTGAACTGTCATTCTTTGTGTGTTGTTTGCCTTTCCTCTGTGCCGTTTGTGCTCTCTGAGCTCTCGATTCAGGCTTTTTCAATTTGCCTTTGCTGTTCTTATTTTCGCCTCCTTATGATGGGAACTGTGTGAAGTCGCTGGCCACAGCAGAGGAGGTGTGAGGAATCTGTCATCAGATGTGTAAGCAGAGGAGCCAAGCTCTATTCATTAAACATTCATGGTACATTAAAGAAATACTGCAATTATATACAGTTGTATGGAAAAGTTTGGACACCCTCGGATAGTTAAATTACATGCTTTATTGATTCTCTAAGTGAAAATAACAACACATCTACAGGGAACAAATGTAAATATGGCATTTTTCTGCTAATTGTAGTGCACAATTTCTATGTTAATGTACAAAAAAAACAAATAAATAAAATAATTGCAATAATTGCAATTGCAATGCAATAATTTTTTCATAAGCCTTTTTTCCTCATTATGTTCAACTAAGCAAATAAATAGTAATTGTGCTTTAAAAATGCTTGTGTTCTAGAAAATGTCTTGAAACTTATTTTCACTTAGAAAGTTTATTGTGAGTTTTGCACACATTTTTTTTTTCAATTTTATATAATGGCTATGAGCAAATATCTACATCTAAATAAAATAAAAAGGTACGCTGCATATTTATGCTTGGAGGAAAACATATGGGACTCAGTATATTTGTCTTTACACTCAATGTAAAGAAAAATCTATTGAATCCCACATATGTTTATGCTCTATTGCAGCAGCATGGAAAGCGAGGGATTTACAGAGGATGCCAAGTGTCAGGAAACGATGGCATTCATCTGCTTATGGCAGTATTTAATCAAATCTGCTCCCCCTTCTGTCCACAAAGAGCAGGATTAGCTCAGTGATGACAGGAAGGCCTTGTTCAATTTCTGCTCTCATGCTTGTTTGAACTCACTCCATTTTTGAGGCCGCAAGCTTTGAGCTGGTACCCACCTGCTGTTAGATTACAGACTGATTCTGCAGTTCAGCCTGGCTGCATTTTCATTTGAGGGCTGCATTATTGATCGAAGTGAACAGGGCCAGCTTCCTATAAACTACAAATTACCAAATTGAGCATTCAGAAATTTTCTTCCTTTCGTAATGGGCTGAAAACATACACTTCACGGCCATCTTTTGAAAGATATTGATCTTCACATACAGTAATTCAGACTAAAGAGTAAAGAGAGAATTTTAAATAGTTAAGATCCACATGCTTTGACTGTGTATTAGTCATGTGTGTGTATGTGTGTGAATATGTGTGTGTGTGTGTGTGTGTGTGTGTGTATGTGTGTGTGTGTGTGTGTGTGTGTGTGTGTGTGTGTGTGTGTGTGTGTGTGTGTGTGTTTGTTTCTTTCCATATTTATTCATGACTTTCTAGGACAACCAGAGACACACAAGGATAACCTACAATGTCAGGACCAGTAAAAATTGTCTTGACTTGGTGTTTTTTGTTGTTTTTTTTTAACCAAAAGTCCATGTTTAATATGTTAAAATTGAAAATCCAAACCATTTTTGTTGCTGTTAACCCTTTAAAGCTGATGCAAAACTATTTCCGCTGTTTAATCTGCTCTTTTCTGTTAAACACATAATTTGTCTTTACTGTTGTTGCATTTCTTTGTATAGGTTGCATTTCTTTTATTTATTTATTATCTGAACACATTGTTGTGTTCAGTTATGGACACTTGTTACTTTTAACACAAAATGTGTTCAAATATTTCTGTGCACCAATATGGAAAACACACTTTGTGTAACTTTGAACACAATGCATTACAAAAGCAACCCAAATTGTGAAAATTCATAGATTTTATTTAGTTTGTCTCATCATATTTTTCAATAAAGAAAACACATGGTTAGGAATATAAGTCACATGTCAGTCATGTGTGATGACTGTTCTGATGAAACAAACCAATAATAAGAGCTTACCAATTTCAACTGCACTCTGAATGAGCTTGTGTGTTCTCTCAGCAAAACAATTACAATGCAACCAATCTTTCATCCAGTGAGAAAAACACAGTAACATACTGATTCTACACGTTGATGTATTTCTCTTCATCAAGATGTCTGTGAGACACTTGGTTCAACAGGTTTAGGTTTATGGCTTGGATGAGGGTTAGGCATTAAAAAATGAATAGTTCTGGTCCTAGAATCTGATTGGCTGCACAGCATTCAAAGGCACTGAAAGTACTCAGCATAAGCACATATTTGATCTCCTAATAACAATCGAATTCTGAATACTGAAGTGCCAAGTCACTAAAAAACATAGATATGGATACAATAAGAATCCAGTTTTGTTTAAACTGAAGGGCTAAAAGCTTTTTTTCCTAACAACTACACTCTGTGCTGCAGATGGTTCTATATGGAACCTTATTGAAAAGTGTTCTATACAGCACCAAAGAGAGTTCTTCTATTGTTACAATGTCATGCTTGTAATAACAGAAGTATCCTTTTGGGTGCTATATAGAACCCTTTTTAAAAAGGTTCTATATAAACCCTCTACAGCACATTCTCCCTCAAACTGAAGAACCCTTTCATGAAGCAAGGAAACTTGTAATCATGTAAAGGGTTCTTGGAGTGTTCATGATTTTATATAGAACCATGAAGCTTTTTTTCAGTGTGTAGGTTAAATATCATGCAGAAACTCACACTGAGACACTAGTGGAAATTAGCTTTATCATTGCTGTGGTAATTTGGTGAGCAAAATCTACTTATAAGACGATGGTTTTTGCATTAAAGGCTTCTATATTTAGAAATTTTCATTATTTTATGACAAAACATTCTAGTTCATAAATCATTGCAGTATACTTGAGACCACAGTGATTACAGTTATTTTACCACAAGTAAGGGGGTTTTTCTGTGCTGCTTCGTGTTGTGTTCATGAACACCCTTTACCTATAAAATTATAATAAGGCGCAGCCTCCTGTGGCTCATTGCTTTATTACATATAGACAGCTACATACAATACATATGGGCTATATTAATATGACATAGAGGTAATTACATACATATAATACATATGGGGCATAGACAGAGGACAAGGGAAAACGTGAATTAATGAGTGGAGAAACATAATGAAGGCAGATGCTTCCAGACCATGATACTATTCAGAAACATCCTGCAATGCTCTGTGATGTATAAAAATGCTTAGCAGGCCTAGTTGAGAGGAAAAGATCTAAGTAACACTGAAAGAGGGTTCATTATGGGGCATGAACGGCAGGAACTTCAGTCACCAAGTCTGCTCAACTAGCTAGTGTTTCATTAGGAAAAGATATCTTAATTTATATCTTGGGGAAAGACATCAGTGAACTGGGTTAGAAAGTATGGTTGAAAGTGCTTGTTCAATGACATTGATGCTCACTGTGAGATACAGGTAAAGCAGAGGCAATGTTCCTCATGTGAGTGAGAATGTCAATACAGAATGACTGCTTCAGCAAGAACAGTACATTCACAAGTGCATAGAGAGGGATGTTATTAGTAGAGTTGAGGTGTAAATCCCTCATTACCAAGATAAATGCATGTTTAAAGGTTTAGTGTTTTAAAGAACATAAGCACTATAAATATGTGGAAAAATGGATAGTTAGATGAGTCATCATTCACTATATTCTTCACAGGTGGGTACTTACATGTGTATGCCAGAAGAGTGGTACTGGTTTGAATACTTTACAACTACAATGAGAGGGTCCCATGGCTTTTATGCTGTGGATAGCATTTTCTTGCAGAGGAAAGGGTCACTGCAAATCCATACATAGTTAATCTGACTGATCACCTTTATTATGTGACAAAGCATTTCTATCCTAGGAGGTGATGAGAGTGGTATCTTCCAGGGTGACAATGCCCCATCCACAGGCACAATATAAGGCATCACTAAATGGTTTAATGAGTATGAGAATGATGCCATTTCAGTCACCAGATCTCAACCCAAGTGAATACTTACGGGAGAGTTTGGATTTTTAGACAGCACTTTCCATCATCATCATCATCATCATAATCATCGTCATCAAAATATCAACTTATGGAATATAATTTGGAAAAACAGTGTTCCATTTCTCCAGTATAGTTCCAGAGGCTTGTAGAATCTATGCGTAAGCACCCTGAATTGCAATAAGCACTACATGGATCCCAGAAATTGCCCAGTTCATAAACTTAACTAACTCCAGCATATGCCCTTGGCCAGCGGGTAATTGGATTGTCCTTATGAACTGGTAATGGATGAGAGTGCAGTAATATATAAGAACCTCTTGAGGAAGTCCATAAAGAAGACTCAGAGCCTCCATATTCCTTGGTCCAGCAGTCACAGCAACACAGCAAAGGCTCTTTTCTATACCATAGAGATGGGTCATTATGCTCATTGTTGTGGGTTGGAACATCAGCTGTACTGTTGGCTTTATGGTAGCCTCAGGCCTTTTTTTGGCCTTTAATTGTCTGTGAATGTAGACGTAAACACAGTTTGTGGAAGATAAATAATAGATGAGACAATGTTAGCAGATATAATCACAGGTAAGACACTGTGTTAAAGCTTAATGCTTGAGGCTTGATCATGCATACCAAGATGGGCCAAACTCTGTCAAGCTTAGTTGGATCATTTTTCTGCTAAACCATAGGGATTAACTGAGTCAAATGTGTTCAAACAGGGAAATCACACAACTGTGCTGGACTCTGACCCTTCAGGACTGGAATTGAACTCTCCTAATGTACATCATAGTGAGCAGAAGCACTGCCTTACTAAGTAATATGAATATACATCCCCTGTTGTTGAGTTTCAGTCTGTATTGGGCAGCCGCCATCCCGGAGACATTCTAATCCAAATGAGTTGGCAACACTAAGCTCTTGGACAGATTAATGCATTTTAGCTTATGGTTTCAGTTGAAGAGCATTGTGTTTTGGTAAAATGGCACATCAGGGAGAAGGGATTACAGTACTCCATGCTTATTGAAGAAATTACTGGAGAAATTGCAGTATCCGAAAAGGAGGTCCTGAATCTTTGAGAATTCCGCCAAAAGTTGAAAACTGAGAATCAATCAGCCACTAATGTGTAATGCTTTTGCGCTGTTTACTTTTATGCGAGGCAAATCAGTGTGTGACCATTTTATAATATGGAAGAATGTAAATGTTTCATTTGCACTGACTCTAGACCAAGACAACATGAACAACTGTGATAGTTCAGTACAATTGCAAATGCACTGGGCCACCAAACAGAATAGTGATGCATTTGTCAAGACTCACAGAAAATGTGTATTATATAACTGCATAGATTCAGCCTCCAGAGAGCGAGCATACTGTGCTGTAGAACATACTGGAATCTTCTCATAGCTAGTAGTTAATAGCTGAGTGCTGCATAATCATGTTTATTGCGCGTCCAGCACAGGATGCCCATGAGCTGTGAAAAATACATGTATCATTAAAATCTATATTTCATACATTTCTCACGTTGTTCTTCTTTAAAGTTAAACAGGCAGTTATATCAACTATGCCTGTTTACCTATGAGAATAATCACCTCTGTTCTAATTGGATGGCCCTTCTTTAAGTGCCATGCAGTTAAAGACCAAGTTATTTCAAGTTCTTTGGATTTAGAAGGCACCCCTAGATCTCTCATTGTGAAAACCCCACCACCGTGTTCTTTTGTACATAAAATAGATGTAGCTCACAGTCTGGATTTGGTCAGCACCCAATTAGCTCTGGGAGGCTTGATCTGGATCACAGTAGAGTTATGCTGTTTGCTGAATGACAGATAGCTACCAAGCAGCTAATTAGCAGTGCACCTGGTCTCCAGCATTCAAAGGGAATGCTGACATCCTATTAATTATAGCCCTGATCCTGAACTGATGAGAACATCAATACATGTGCTGCAGTTTTAACCATAAATCCTGCAGAGGATTGCTCACTTTCAGTGTCTATGCAGGAAACATCTTCATGGCGATTTACATAGACAACTCAATGATTACAGGCTTGTAGAGTCAGTGGATGCACTGATGGCCTGGCATAGGTGGAATGTGTGTTTTTCTAGGTGTTAGAAGCCCACTCCTGTGTTTACCAGCCTGTAAACCTTGCTTTATTCCAGTGCCTGGTGGTTTCTCTCCTTCTGTCTGTTTTTCTGTGCTTATAACTGTAGAGCTTCTTTCGCAACCTCCATAATGGGTATGAAGACAATAAAAGTTTCATCAACTTCCATCATTGTAAATCCAATAGAGAAAGTTATTGGATCATTTTTGTTTTCAGTTTCGGTTATGATGCCATTATATTTGAAAGGGCAGAAAATAGAAAGAAGCTTGAACCAGCGTGCATGCTGTGAGGACTGGAAATAAGCCATGGCTGTGAAGTTCCATTCAAAGCTACTGCATGGCAGAAAGTGCAGTCTGCAATTCAGACATTTAAGGATGGAGTATGATCAGCAATTCTTAGTCATTTTACATACTAATGAACCTCCGTAATGTGCTTAACTGAGCATGCTACGTTATTCTTACGTGTGACAGGTTGACAAGCAGGATGCAGTAAGGCATTATTATTGTGCAGTGAGTGGGGGTTGGCGATGACTCATCATGGTGAAACAGAGAATTACTGGTCCTATTTCTAGTTTGGGTAGTATGAATGTTGACCTACTGCACCACCACTGTTGTTCTCTTGAGCAAAGCACTTAACCCCGAGCTGCTTCAGCAAACCTGTCTCCTCTATTTCGCTGGAAAACAGAAGGAACTGGTCAATGGCCCTACCGTGCATAAAGAAAGGTTAAAGAAGTTGCAGATATGTGGGAATAGGCAGCCACAGCAACGACATCAAGAGAGTTTTCTGTGTGGAATAAGAGACATCAATACTTTTACATTCTTATTTATTATTAGGGAGTCATTAACGCTTAAATTCCCAGACTTACTGCATACTAAGGCATATTATTCAGTAATTACAGACTTCAGTCTAAACTTGCTGAGCTATTCTTAGGTTATAGAAGTGTGTAATAAAGCTTTGAGCCTACTGGTGGCCTCTGGGGGTCAAGGGGTCAAAGTAATATCTGTCCAATAGTTCACCAAACAGTACATTTTCTGGTAACTTTATTTGAAGGCATAAATAAGCATTGAATAACATATTTCTAAAACTTGTGTATTTAGCATATTTGGTAACACTTTACTTTGGTTAAGTTTATAAGGCTACATAATAATTGCATAAGCTATTCTTCACAACTGACATAGACCTACATAAACATTTATAAAGGTTTATTCCAGTAAGCAGCAGTAATCATAAAGGCTGCTTTTGTCAATTTCAATGTCAAGTTGACAATACACTTATCAAGCCTTCTAGGGTAAAATGATATAACAATTGACTTTGTAGCTCAATATATTTTTGGGAGGTCAAATACATAAAGGTGATTATATTACATAACTTGACAAGTATGGCTGGTTGCAAAATTATTCATGTTATTATGCAGCCCTTATGTAGATTGTCTTCAAATATTTCAATATTTTAATTTATTTTGTCTGTATTTCTTATAATCTGAAGCAACAGACCAAAATCTTACCAAAATGTACCAAATGCAAAAAAAGGTGATCTCATTTATTTTGATAGCTAAGATTAGATAATGCACTTTTACAACAATGCTGAGCACATCTTCTCAGATTAGACCAGTCAGAGGTACTCCACATGAGAGCAGCTTTAATCCTCTAACCGAACAGCAGGTCAAGAGAGATCTTTTCATGCTTTGAAGTGAAGAATTTCATTACTAAACGGTGTATATACGTTTGTGACTTGTGAGTTTTAGATGTAGGTTTTTCAAAAGGATATCAGCTCATGTGTAATGAACACTAAAATGGGATGGAAATGGAGTTCTGTGTATGTATAAACTGCTCTCAACAATGTATATCATGAGCAAATAAGACCATTCTTAAAAGTGGCCTGTAATGCCATTTTAAAACAAAATCCTTCAAATACACTTTACTTTTCCAGTTTCTTTTTAAAATATTGGATGTCCTGACACATTACATGAGGCATGCAAGAGTGATTAACCCATAAATTGATTGGATTAATAATGCAGGCTCACTTGCCAGTGCTTGAATTTGCAATCTTGATATAGAAAAATGTATTCCTTTGCAAAGTATGATCACTGTAAGTGATACAAAGGTCAGCATATTAATTCAGACTGAATTTCATTTCACAGCCAGCAAGAGCTCTGTCATTTATATCCATTGCCCTGAATTTGCTCTGTTATAACTCTAACTGTGGCCCGATCACATTAAATAACCAATTAGTGATGGCTGAGCCATGATTAGATGCTGAAAACATCTGATATTGGAAAAGTCACATGCCAAATTGATCAATTCCAAGTTTTGTGCAGTGTTTTTTTTGGACCAAAATATCTTGACTGTGAAAACAAAATGCATATGCCCATGGAAAAAATGAAGTAACACTCACCATGCCAACCAAGAAATGCCACTCTTTTGCTGTAATAATTAAATATGGCCTTTTCCAGGATTTTTTCTCTTTTTGTTGGTAATTAGGAGAAATTATATGTGCCATTCAAAACAAAATAGACTGGCAGTGTTTGCCTTTTCCTCTTGATGGTATGGTAAAGGCATAGTGCTGTGTCTTACAAGGTTATTTGCTGAGCAGTATTGCTCAGAATGCAGCAGTTGTCCACCTGGGCCCTATGGTTTGATCTTCCTCATTCATCTAAATTCACATGCCACTAGACAGCTGTTGGGTCCATACATCATTGACAATCAGAGACAAACTCCCCCAGCTTTGAACTGGAGCCCAGTTTTTGAGCCATGGCCTGACATCTCTGGGCCTGAGCTTCCCAAAAACATTGGATGAAGATCATTATTTTTATACAAAGCTAACAATATGACAGAGTGCTGCAGCTAATATTTATTGTATGGATTTAGAATTATATTAATTAAGGACTTGTAGCAAAGAAACAGTAAGGATAGGGTTCATGGTTTTGTTGAATATACACTGGCCCCAAAAAGTATTTGGGTACTTTAACCATGGATAAACTGTGGTGAAGATCTTTAGTTTACTTCATCAAATGTTCAACACAATTATATTTGTTTCAGTGAAACACTTTTAGTGCAACATCAAACTGATGGTAGACTCTTTTGTGGAGACAGCCTAGAGACGTATTCCAGCCAGACTGCACTGACAGTGCTGTAAAGTGGCTTGTCAGAACTACCTAAAAAATTATGTCATGTGGTAACAAGTAAATTATGTTTTTCAGGCTGAATAAATACTTTAAATAAACGGTTCTTTCAATCAAAGTCATTTTTTGAGTTAAATAAAACTAGTTCATTTGCTTGTGTCAACATGAAGTAATTGTTTTTTTTTTTACTGAC
The DNA here is from genome assembly GCF_015220715.1 of Pygocentrus nattereri. Taxonomy (NCBI): domain Eukaryota; kingdom Metazoa; phylum Chordata; class Actinopteri; order Characiformes; family Serrasalmidae; genus Pygocentrus; species Pygocentrus nattereri. Next base: position 21,157,734 of record NC_051236.1, read on the forward strand.
AAGAAATTTAGGGGTTAAGGTTTGGGACAGACACTTCCCAATAGAAAGTACCCTATAAATGATGATTTTGTATATATTTAGCTTATTACTCTTTCTACTATTACCTTGGGTCAAGTGCCTTAGATCATGACGTAATGCTTGTAAATATCTAAGGTATGAATAATTTTAAATTCAGTTTAGTTTATTTTTCTTTGTTTTTTGTTTTGTTTTGTTTGGTTTTTACTGTGGGTTTGCAGTTTGAACTAATTGAGTAGATTAATCCATACAATGTGGACTTAAACAATAGAAGCAACTTGGCAAAATATGTTTTACAAAGTTTTATGTAAAATTCAAGTTTGGGAACACCAAGAGCTTTTTAATGGTAAACAATAATCTGTAATTATCCATGTATAATAATTTCTTCATGTGTTATTTGCCTTGACTTTTTACCACGTTTCAGATACAAGGCATTCTCGATGGTCATTTTTTAGAACTTAATTCTCAATGTTAAACAGCCTTCTCAGTGATTATGGGACCATCAGCAACTTCACTCTTCATTCAGACGTAATATATTTGTTGAAGTGTAGTAGCATCATTATAAAATCATATTATACATGTCTCTTCAACAAATTACAAACACAATGATTCCAAACTTTTGAATGGTAGTATAACACATAATATTTACTTGAACCCTGCTACCTAACACTGACATAATCAAGCCATCAACATATTATGGCAGGTATCATATGTGGTCATGAGTTGTCATGACAGGTTGTGTCCAGTACACTGTCAGTGTCATTGCTTTGAATGTTACATTTTAACTTGCATTAACATAGCAAGATTTTAATCCAAGTAACTTTGAGTCTTTTCTATCGGTCAGAAGTCATTAAATGTTCACACAACCTGTAGATCTAATTATGTATTTAAATACATTTACAAAAGGTAGTTTTGAAATGTCAGCAATGAACCAATACTGTGATGTAGAGTTACTGTTCATTTGATTTTTCACTGAAAAGCCAAGTTAAATTTTGGTCATAATAAATAAAAAAGTACAGTCAGCAACCGCAGCAATATATGGATGAGCGCTATGATCCTTGTGTGAGACTGATCACATCTTCATTGTAAGAGAAGGATGGCAGAGTTCGTGTCTCCACTGTTTAAGCCACAAACCGGCCAGCTGGGTGTCTGCATGGTCATATGGTCCAACTGAGTGCTTAGCATTCTCCTCAGAGTGTGCAGAGCATGTTGGCAGTGCTGCATGGCTTGTTTTTTAATAAGCTGCAGCAGCTGGACGCACAGTGCAATAAAGCACAAACTAGAGGCATTGTTTTGTGATACAGAAAGTGGCTATGACTGAACTGAGAAGGGAATTATGTAGTCTTTACAATGCTCTTATATAACATCATTTTATTTAAAAAAAAACATTACATGATGCGTCTCTGAAAGAGCGAAGTTGGGCTCTGGCGCTGAGGCTTGAGCTCATCGGGAGTCAAAGCAGGGAGTATAATTGGCTGAGCTCTCATGGGGTAGGCAGGATGGCATAGTTCCTCTCTCTCTGTCCATACAGAGTATTGCTAGCCAGTCGAGGGTGTCTGTTATCTCACGTAAACAGATCAGCACAGTTAACGCTCTCTTCCAAGCTCATTCAGCTGCCTACGACACCACGTGTTAACTAGAAACAAATGGAATAATGCCAGAACTCCATCTTCTTCTATGCCAAAATCGCAAACCATTCAGCCTGCAGCATATCACAGCACCTCAACACTCCATAACAACACTAAGCAAAGGTCATGGTCCACTTAGTTCACCAAAATGGTGCGATGTGCCTTTCAGCCTTCTTTTTTTCCAACAGACCTTTACAATAGCGCTGTTAGTTCAGGAATTAATATTTTATGGTAGCGTGTTTGTTTTGCCCTCTGGAGTGTTTGTTCTGGGATTCAGAAATGCTGCCTGCACCACTCGAACACAGCACTTCAATATCAAAAAAACATATAGTAATCTATAGCACACGCTCTTTAGAATATAGCTTTGCAGCCTTATAATTCGCAAAGGGACATTCAATGTCAAAATAAATATATGAGCTACACTGGAGCAAGTTCAAAATGCAACGATTATGTTCCCTTTTGGCAAAAATAAATGATTATTTTTCTTACATCTCTACAGTTGTGTAAAGGTATTGCAGCATGATGTGTTTTACTGTTATGAACCACAATAAAGTGGTGAAGTAGTGAGTGAAGCACTCCTTAAAGGCTTTTAATTTGTTGATGTTGTAGTGGAGTTTTAATACAATAAATATCAGCAGAACACCAAATTTTCAGGGTTGGTACACTAGCTGCATTTCCATCGACTTTCTGTACAAATAGCAAGCAGTAAATTAAAAAAGGAAACGATTTTTGCTGCTTCAGATGTGTCAGGTCATGTTTCTCTACCATACAGTGCAGTTCTAGTGCTTTCCATTGAGAAAGGCGGCAGCATTTTCTGAGTTTCTGTCTCTGTAAGTGCTGACAGCATTTTTAAAATATGTCTTGTCTCCTCAGTCCTTTCCTCTCCGCTGTGCTGTTTGTGTTTGTTGTAAGAGGACTTGTGAGAAATCTGTCACATGACACTAAATTTATGTGCGTGTTATTTTTCTGTTCACAAAAACATTTGCACTGTTTTGTGCAACATTTCAGGTATTGCAAAATATCAGAGAATTTCTGTTTCCATAGCCAACACTGAGAAACCTTTTAAAATATTATTTTTTTTAATTATGTAATTTACGTTCTTAGATTCTCTGTGGGCACTTTTATTTACAATGTAAAGCTCCTGTTTTTAAAATAGCAAATTAACAAAAGATATATATGACAGATATATTCATTGGTTAGAACATGCAGCCACTATTGCTCTTACTGTCCATTTATGTAACTACACAAAAAATTTGAAAAAATCTGAGCAAATAAGACAAAATGTACTTTTTACTCTGTACACAAAACACTACACAAAATAATGAGCTGACTGGCAATTAATTATTTGAATTGTTTTGCCAGCCCTAGCAGGTATATATGCAATATATATAACACTGAAATTCTAAATATACTTGATTAACAACCTGCATCTCAAAGGCCCAGGAATGCAATTATCACATCTATATCAGACATCCAGCAAGCCAGTCCATTTCAGATAAACATAAAACAGCCACTGAGCATTATGTCTCATCCCTAAGTCTAAAAAAGTTGATGAGTATGAAAAATAGATTTTCAACACTTTTCCATTGTCTTAAAAAAGAGCGTGCTGCATTCATCGATCCATTCATTATTGCTGTTAATGTTAAGTGGTGCATACAAGTGAAGAGCAAGTCCTCCAGCAGCATAAAATCTCCACAATTGAGGGACAGCAATTACTGACTTGGCAGGATTCAAAGCATGCAGTTTAGCCAGGGCTACCACTGATCATTACACTTTGCCAAAAATGCTGACTGCAGTGGATATGGAGGCAAGGATTATAGCATCATTTTTCTCCCTCTGTCACACACACTGTGGGATGCATGTGTGTTTGTGTGCTGATTTTTGAATGCAATACTTTGGATCATTTAAAATAGAAAAGCTCTGTGTCCTACTGATGTCTTTATAGGACATTTAGCAGCAAATCATGTATTTGTAAAAGGCACTGAGACTGTAGGGGCTTGTAGGTCATGCAATATGAAAGAGTCTTTAGAAAGCCATTTGTCTGGTATTATCAAATTAGGGACTATAAACTCTGTCTCATTTAATTGCTCATGAGGAGGTACAACATTCTCGTGAGTAAAATTTGAGAAATTCAAATACAAAAAGCATCATGTGGTGAGATCATTAATAATCCATTTAATCCATTTTGTTCTAATCGGTCATTTTTAAATATCAGTAACAAATTTGAAATGCATTAACACCAGATACACCACATGGCCAAACATGTTTGGACCCCCCTTCTAATAAGTAAGTCTAGCTATTTCAGCCATATTCATCGCAAACGCATACAATCAAACATGCATATAATCATATAACTGTACAACCAAGTAGCCATAAAATTTCCATAGACAAACATTGACAACAGCAGTAGGCATAACGAAGAGCTCAATGACTTTCAGTGTAGCAGTGTCAGAAAGCGCCACTTTTACAATGAGTTTGTCAAAGATGTGTTAGAGCTGCCCTAGACAACTGTAAGTGTTGTTATTGTGAAGTGGCATGTCTAGGAACAACAGCCCAGTTGTGAAGCAATAGACCATATAAACTATAAAATAGGAATAAAAATCATCTCTTTTCACTCACTTCTGAGTTGCAAACTGACTCCAGAAACAAGATAAGCATGAGAACTGTTCACCAGAAGCTTCATAGATTAGATTTCCACACACACAAGCCTCCACAGAAGAATGTAGCAAAGGCACATTGATTAAAGGATTTACAGGATTGTGCCAAGTAGTTGAACATGCATAAAACGTTATATCAACACAATTATTGTCATAACAAGCAATAAATTTAAACAAAGAAACTGTGTTTTATGTATTTTATTTGTGTGCACCAACTTGGTTTGATGCTAAATGTACACTGTAGAAAGACACATACATGTTAATTTACATTGGAGAAAGGAACCAGGGGGCAAAATATCTATAAATATCACCATTTTATTTGCTAGCCAAAATAACCTTTGAATCTACATGCATCCAGTTTTTACATGTAACACTGAGAATGGTCTATCTGAGTAATAGTTTGCATAACAACCCTCTCAATGTACTTTCTGGCATGAATATCTTTTCAAAAAACATTTTCAGCCAAAACTTTGCAAAACTATCATGAAACAATGCATCAGACATCATGCAGTATATTCATAATCATTTAATGTAATATCTTTCTGTGAGGGAGCTTTTAGAGCCATTAAACTCTTCAGATGTCTGGTTTCAGTCACCACCACTGTGAACAATTCTGACTTTTTCTCTAGAATGAGACGTTTCAAACAACTCTGAATGACTTTGTTTACATTTTAAATATTTGAGTGCACTCATGGCTTTGGTACAACCAGCACATATGAATGTGATGTTTAGGTATCCACAGACTTTTAGCCTTGCAGTGTATATAGTAGATAGCTGATGTTGGTTGAGTGGTTAAGGGGAGCAACGTTGTTCCAACATATATGTGGTCATTTTAATGTTTCCATGGTAACAAAGCATACCTGGAAACTGATGAAACATACCAGGAAGCCTTGTTGCAAATAATACTATTTTAATCTGCTTCTCTAATTTTGAAACAATATTATGGTTAGTGTAATTTAAGGGGTTACGTATGGTAATACGGAAATTTCCCATGAATGATTCATAAGGAAGCCAAGAAGATAAAAATGATTTAACACAATAATAATTTAATATTCTATAATAACTCTGAAAGTCATATTGAAGCAGCAGACTTGTCCTCTCACCCTTTATCTAAATAAAATCTGACTCAGTGATTTTATAATACACATACTATGAGTTTTCATTATGATAAGGACAGCTTGCCATACACAGTGAAGTGCCTCTATAAACGGCAGTGCAAATGAAGTCTTTGTTTCTGTGTTGCACAAACTCAGACTTCAACAGAAGTCATTTTAATAATTTCACATAGCAAACTTTTAACTTTTCACTCACTGTGCCATGGGCTTGTTGCCAAAAGTAATGCACGCAGTCATACAAATCCACAAAGCCAGGACTGAACATTATCGCAAGCTCAATGAAAGATATTAATGGGCCTCCCTCAGTCTGCAGCGTGCACGTTATGACAGTTTTATGCTCTACACGCTGTCAGTGCACTGTTTGGACCGTGGCTCCCTGCAATGCTCGCATAGCCAGAATTTTGCATAACTTCAGTTGCCTGTAGTCATTCCATCTGCTTCTGAAATGCTGCAACATGAACAAAGGAATGCTCACACACGCAAGCACAGACTCGGACTTTCTGTATCAATACAAATGCACATTTTGCAAAGCAGCTTCTGAAACATTTTTGTACGTTTCAAAGGAAATATGTTTTGCAGACATGGAACACTGTTTAGCATTAAATGAATGCTACTCTGGGAGCACACACACACACACACACATAGATGAGCCTACAAATAAGTAATCACACAAGCATTACTGCTTCCTTCTCTTGCCTCTCTTCATGTACTGGAAACACTAGTGAATGTACTGAAATATGCCTGCGACCAAAATGTGCTCTACTTTTACTAAATGTACTTTACAACATAAAGGAGAAGTTCCGTGAAAATATCAGATTCGATCAGTTGTCCACTTACTTCAGATGTAGTCGATCAGCCGTTGTGATGCTCAATGTCTAAATTTTGCTTTTTTAATTTTAAATGAGACCTAATCTTGTTTACAATATGTAGAAGTCAATAGTCACCCAAACCTTTTGCATAAATTCACCATAAATCTGCTCAAACCACATCCTAGTCTTCATTAAGGTTGCACAGATTTGTTGATGTTGGTTAAGACCGTTTTTTTAGTCCACACTCAGTCTGTGAATAAAAGTGAATAAAAATTTTACTGGGTAGCTAAACAGTGTGGACCGCTGTTTTAGACAGGGTTGTGTAGGTGTTGTGTCGAAAGGAATGCTATAGATTAAGTTTGCGATTTCTTGATAAACACACGGAAGCAGTCTGAGCAGGTTTAGAGAAGTTTTGGGGATGTATTTACACTAAAGATTTGGATGACTAATTTTAGCAACATTAGCCTTGTAGCTCCAGCGCTAAACTAAAGAAAATTTCTCTTGAGGATACTAAACGTCTTGGCGAATCAAACCTGGACTAGGTTGCACCAGTTTTGCGTATGTTTATAAGGTTGGGCATAAAGTCTTTACGCAGTCCTTAGTTATACTAGTCAATTTCAAACTATTCTTTTATTAAATTTGGTTGCACCACAAATCTTTAAGTCATGTCTTAACTAGTAAAAATAAACTAAATCATACGTTGCTTTAACATGATGATAAAAAGACAAGAACCACCCAGCTAGAAATGTTTTGTTCTAAAAATGTTCTGAGAATATTACACACATTCTAATGTTTTCAGTTTTTTTTTTCACTTTTTTGCTCCCAGAATGCTCTTCTGGGAATGTTTCCTAAAACATCATAATGTAACATAGTCTATTGTCTATATGGTTTTCTTTAAATATTTTTAGAACTTCTAGGTGACGTTAGCCAAAGTTATGGGAACGTTTCCTGTTAGCTGGGCAGAGAATGATGTCTATAAGGTAAACAGAATAAAGCTCATTACATATAGCCACTGTCTGTTTATTCTTTAATGTTTCTTTGAGACAACCAGATTTGCAGCTTTTAAATGGTGGTTTCTGGCTAACCGACACAACGGCAGCCTCAGTTTATCCTTTTGGGCAGCTGCTGAGTCTCACTGAGCTGGAGCTGTGGGTGTTTAGCTTCATGCTCGGAATTAAACCCAGAGCTGTAAGTAAATCACAGCTAATAGCATTTAGAATTTTTAGTTTAGCCAACCAATAAAGTTATGTTTTTGATTTTCTTTGTGGTTTCTAATGACTTTCCAAAAACTTACACCTGCTTAGGTGGAGGTGTAAATATTTCGTATCTACTAAACTCAATGTTAAAACTAGTTTGTGTGGTGTAAACATTTTAAAACTAGCCTGTTTGAACTTGCAGAGTTGGTGCAACCTGCCAATGAAGTGGAAATTCAGAACTTTTTTTTCCCAAATGTTGTGGTTTATAAACACATGGATACAATGAAAAAAATGAAATGGAATTTTTTTAAATAGGTGACATGAATAATGTCCTCCTGCTTTTGCACATTTTTGAAAAAGAAAAAAAGAATATTGTAATTTTCTCTTATTACAAACGTCTATTAATGTGGATAAAAACTCATCAAGTAAAAAATATCACAGTGATTGCGGTGAAGAATGAGGAGATAGAGTTGAACGTGTGGTTGTTTATTAGGAGGAGTGACATTAGCATGGTGTGGAGATCAGCTAAAGCTTTTGAGAAATGGAAACTGAATCAGAGGAGCGGTGATGCTCTGGTAAACAGCAGGGGGCGCTGTCACAACAACAACAAATTCCAGTTTATTGCACTCTAGTTTGGTTGTGACACTTTTTACACTGGTAATTAACTTTTTAACATTTTGTTGATGATGTGTTTATGGTTCAGCTGTGCAAGTTTCGTTGGTTACACAAGATTTTCAGATAAGTAGCTGTGAGATAAGATTTGCTTCTGTAATATGAATTTGTGAAAAATCTTATCTTGACCTTATTCTTAACAAAAAAGATAGAAAGTTTCTGTAATTATGTCCGCTAGTATTCTTGTGCGTGACCTTGTTTGGTAGAATAAAAAAATGTATTTACATTTTTGTCAGAAAAACAGTCAGAAGTACAGACTATCAACATTTAAATCATTTATTTAAAATTTATTAAACAACAAACTATGTCTTCTATTATCACATTAACTGCTATAGAAAAACTGCTATAACAACTCTAGAATTCTAGTGATTAATTAAGAACCACTTTGTGAATAAATTGCTGGTACCTACGCATTCATTAGCATTTAGAATGCAGACGTTTCAAAACTGGCGCTCGGAAAATGTTTTCATCGCCTGTATTATTAGACTGGCATGCTGGCCTTGCTGATGGTTTCAGGTATGGCAGTTGGCCCATGCTGCAGTCTGGGCTGTTTGTGTAACAAGTGCAATCTCCTCCCACCCGGGGTGCCCCTGGCACACGCTTTCATATCTGAGGGACACTTGCCTTTGAAAAAACTTCTGAGAGGAACCCCTCTGCTCTCAGAGCCATGCATTTAGTCCAAGAGCCAGTTACATCTCATTTGACACACCGGATTACACAGCAGCTCTTTGGAAGGTTATGCTGTGGAAAAAGTTATTTTGCTATCAGTTAGTATTAGATGATGCTGAGCGCTGACTACAAAGACACAGCAAGTTGGTAGTCTATCTGCCATTTTGTTCCAAAAATTGGGAGCAAGCCTACAATTTGATATACATACAAAATAAACATTCCCTGAAATGAATAGTGCACTCTGAATGTAAATATTTTGACAGAAACTGAGGTTGTACCTCAATTTCTCTTGAGGTTCCAAGGGCCTTTTGTCAACGTCCAGCTTAGCAGCTCGACCAATTAGTGGACTGTTGAGATAATCACTGGCACTATGAAGCTCCCAACACATAGTCACTTTTGAGTTCTTAACCCCTTGAAATCCCAGGCTTTTTACATACTAGGTCTTATTATTCAGTAACTACAAGTACTTCAATGCAAACTGGCCTAGCTGTTCTAAGGTTACTCAAGTGTGTAATAAAGCTTGGGCCTGCCAGCCATTTAAGGGGTTAAGTCTGAAAGCAAAAGGGAGCGATAGGATGACCTTGTATGGCCTGGTAGTTCCAGCTACGCTTGGAGAGTGTCCTTGACTTTTGGCGGAAAGACAGCACAGTAGAGAGGTCCTTAGGGCATTTGTGGATTAGATTGCTTTGCCTAGAACTGTGTGGAATTGGTAAAGCCACCTGAGCAACAAGCCTTCAACTGCAATCCAATGACCAGTTCAGTTTGCAGGATTGGAAAGGTTCGTGTGATTCTTTTGTCTCTCTATGACTGCGTGCGTGTGTGTGTGTGTGTGTGTGTGTGTGTGTGTGTGTGTGTGTGCTCGCAAATAAGAGAGAGAGAGAGAGAGAGAGAGAGAGAGAGAGAGAGAGAGAGAGAGAGAGAGAGAGAGAGAGAATTGCAGGAAGATATGTCATCTTTAATAGATAAACACTACTCCACCAATTTATTTCACTGAATAAAAAAAACTCTTACTCTGAAAATATTCCCCTCCATGCTGAACAAAGGTGTGCACTGGTCAGCCTTTATGTCGAAGGTTCTGGGCTCTGTGGGGGCCTGTGGCACTCTATAGGCAGTGACAGAGTCTGGCTGAGCTGAAGACTAACTCCTGTGGAAACATTACGCCTCCCTTGGCAGTGGGTCCCTGGAGGACAGACGTGGGAGCCAGTGCCAGCGAGTGTTTTAAGTTGCTCTCTGTGAAAGGGGGAAAAAGAGGGATGTTCTTTGCACCCTCTCTGTATGGGCAGCTGGATCTGCAAAAACCTCAAGAAATGACTCTGCACTTCAAGTGATGAAGTTAAAGGTGCAGGTAACATTGTTGAGAACATTTTTCATCTTTTGGGGGGAAGATGAACAATATGCAGCGAAGGCCTTTCTGGTAGTCTCCAGGCACCTCACACAGTGGAAATTTGTTATTGGTTTATATTGTATATAAAGTCACAGCTATATCACTACTGTCGAAACCAAATCTCATATTTCACAAATAGTAACTTTACAGAGGAAGGAAGGCAAAATTTTATTACAAGTAACTTTGGACTATTTCTATTGATCCTATTCTAGGATTACATTAAAGGTGTTAAACGTTATCCCTCTAGCTTCAGGCAACTGCACGAGTGGTTCAGCTTTGAAATGGAATAGAATGCTCAACAATGGAATAGGCATCTTGGACTGTGGGTGGCATCTACAATGCAAATAAGCAAAACAAGAAATGAACACCAAAACTTTACTTTAACTTCACTCAAATATAGCCTACAAAAAAAAACACTTATGATACTGCTGATGATGAGCATACATACTTTTACAAAATACCATATCTGTCTTATAGTCATAGCACACATTCACAAACAGAAAAGAAGAGGGATGGACAAAATGGGTACCATTTTCTGAGCATGCATATATCCAAACTCATCTTGTGTTTAACTAGGGTAACACTGACAACTCCACAGACGGGCTAATAACAGGTAATTTGTCATATAAACAGGTTAAACATTTTTTTGTAAAAAATGTGCTGTAGCTTTGTAGTCTAGCACTAAGCTCCAACATAGAGCTGAACCCAAAACAACAAAACAGCTTTGCAGGCCCTGAACTGACCATGTTAAATATCTTATTTTCTGCCAATGTCATTTATTATTACAGTGCAGTATCATTCAGTTTGTAAAGGAAACATTTGGCTTTAGGCTGTAAATAATCTTTAGTAGTAGATTAAAAGGCAGAAATATCTCATGATTGTAGCCTCAGCACTAAAGCATTAAAATGCATTTATAGTACAATATGTTTGATAAAAGAGCATGAACAATAAAAAAATAATTGTACTATTAGACAACAGAGCTTGTATCTTACATGGAACAATTCACAACCCACTGCGTAAACAAACCCTTGGATAATTACAATATAATACAGTTAATCCATAGGTCTGAGGTGGTCAAAATGCTAATTGATAATAAAAGATGTGTTTTATTGAGGAGAATCCAGCAAATGTATTGACCTTCAGTGATCATGAAATGTCTACTTAAAAATATCACTTATTCAAACCAATCCACCACACCACGGAAAATGGAGATGTGCTTGTTTTAGAGCTAAAAAGAAGTCATTAGCTCCACCTGTTTAGCTATACCATAAACATGTTGAGCTGCACTTTCTAGCTCAAGCTGTCTGCCTTCTGCTTTGCCATTCGGGTCAGCATTTATCAGCTAGATTGAAAACAAGGTAGAGAGGTGTCAAAATCTCTCCCAATATAAAGAGCACAGACTAACAGTCACATCTACAAACAGATAATTATTAACTGTTAGATGTTTTCTGTTAAATGCACAACAAAACACGTTCCGATTGCGAGGTGCACATTACCATGCAGGTGCTAAAACAGGCTAATGTGAAAATTAGTGGACTTGAATAATGTGAGAGTGAAAAGATAGTGATGAATTAGACACTACAGCTGTAATCAACAGTTACACTCCATAACTGGAAGCTGGGTGCAAATAGGCAAGAACTTAAAGCTGATTATGTGTATACTCAGCAGTACTTGCAGTAAAATAACATTATTTTGAATAGGATCATTGATTTATATGGATATTCTTTGACTTTAAAACATCTTTTTTCCATGCTTTTTTCCTTTTCTCCATTGCAACATTCTTTAGGGAACCAAAAGTCAATTTTCTAAAGCTGTGGTCATCAAATAGTAGCCTGCGGGGCAAATCCTGCCCAAGAGCAAGTTATCTAGCCTCAATTCGCTCTCCAAAACTGTAAAATTATGTGGTAGGCCTTAAGCAATGGACACTGTTCTAGCATTAACTACACACTTGAAAAAAGATGATACTTCAAGGGTTCTTTAGCAAAAAAAAATGGTTCTATACACAACCAGGAACACTCAAGGAACCATTTGCATGATTGAAGGGTTCTTTACATCATGAAAAGGTAACTCAGATTGATGGAAAATGGGCTGAATAGAAGGTGCTTTTGTGAAAAGGGTTCTATCTAGCCCCAAAAATAGAACCATCTCCAGCACGTTCTCCATCAATCTGAAGAACTGTTTCATGATGCAAAGAACCATTTAATCATGCAAAAGTTTCTTTCAGTGTTTATGGTTCTATATGGAACCATTTTGTTACCATAGAACCCTGTGAAGTGAAGTGCATTCTGACTAATTCAGATATTTGATTATCTGTAAGAGGTGGAGGAGGAGGAGGTGGCGGAGATGAAGATGCTGAGATTTTCATTGGGAGTGACAAGGATGGACAAGATTAGAAATGAGCAGATCAGAGGGACAGTGAAGGTGGAGCAGTTTGGAGATAAAGCCAGAGAGGCCAGGTTGAGATGGTTTAGAAATGGTTTGAGGAGGAATAGTGGATATATTGGTCAAAGAATGTTGGAGATGGAGCTGCCGGGTGGAAGGAGAAGAGGTAGACCTCAGAGAAGGTTTATGGATGTAGTGAAGGTGGACATGGGGATGGTTGGTGTAATAGTAGAGGAGGTAGTGGACAGGGCAAGATGGAGGCAGATGATCTGCTGTGGTGACCCCTAAAGGGAGCAGCCGAAAGAAGAAGACGATTATCTGTAAGAGTTAATGAACAGATTCCATAGCTGTGGGAAATAAACAAACAAACAAACAAAAAAACAACAAAAAATAGTCTGAAATGAACATAGGGCTGTGAACTTACTGTTTTAGGTCATAACACTGGTGTTAGGAGACAAAAAAATCAAAGGAAGAGATGACTACATTTGAAACATGTTTTATTAATAAAAATACCCTGAAGAAACTGGTAGGTTTTCATGTTAGATGAATAGCAGAGGCTGCTTCTTCAGAAGAGCTAATGAGCTAACACTACAGCTGGATGCTGACAACTCATCATCTTTTCACTGTCTCTGGACCTAGCTAGCATCAACTAGAATACTTAGCCTAGATATCGATAAGCCATGTAAGAGCCAGCTGTGCTACCTCTGCTTTCTCGCTTACATCCTTAAAAATGGCTCCAGTTAAGCCACTCACATTTTGTAGTAGCAAAGTGGAATATAATACCGTAAATATTAGCAAAACTTAAAACATGAAATCAGTGCCGCAATGAACCCCGTCACTGCGGTCTGTGCGTTTTCTCTGTCATACTGAATAGTCATTTCTGTTGGTTGCCATTGACTACTTGAGTACCCATGCAAAGCTGTAGCCTCAAGACTTGTTGAAAAGTATAAACATATATAGCCTTGGGACACAGTTAACTGACCTCATTATCTTGTTTATTTTTACTTTACTGGCCAAAGTTATCATTCATTCATATGTATGCATCAAGAAAATCATGACAACCAGTGCTAACACTTTACATTAAGGGTTGCCAATCAATCACTAATTATATAAAAATCGACTATTAATATCCCATTATTTAGTTATTAGTTAACTCTTCATGAAGCAATAGCTATTACGTAATAACTGATTAAACACTTATGTTAACAACACAGAGTATTTTGTTTATTTCACCTTTTATTTTTTTCCAGTTGTAATCATTTTAATACTTTTAAGTTTGGTCAGCAGCGGAGGAGTGCACTCACTGCTGGACATCAAACTCCGCCCATGAGCACGGCCATTAGCTTTCATGCCAAAAACTGCCGTTTTATTGGCTGGCTACTGAAATATCTGCATGAATTAGCCTCTGCTTCATGTAAATGATATGTAAATGAGGTGCTGGTAGGCTGGTTTCATGCGCTGAAGTTGATTTATCAATTATGCCCAAATCTCCACTTGCTACAAAATTGTTGTGAATGAGATGCAGAGCAGTTCATACATTATAAAAAATATTCTTATGTAACTTTGATGATCAATGGCCGTTAGTAAGTAGTTGTGCCAAACATTAGTTCATAGTATAATTAATGGAGACAGCTGTCACTTTACTTGGAGGGACACAAAAGCAGTAATTAATGGTTAAGTAAGAGGAATTTAATTAATGGTCAAAATGTAAAGATCTAATGGCCATTGATCATCAAAGTTGCATAAGAATATTTTTTATAAGGTATGAACTGCTCTGCATCTCATTCACAACAATTTTGTAACAAGTGGAGGTTTGAGCATAAATGATAAATCCGCTTCAGCGCATGAAACCAGCCTACCAGCACCTCATTTACATATCATTTACATGAAGCAGAGACTAATTCTTGCAGATGTTTCAGTAGCCAGCCAATAAAATGGCTGTGCTTGTGGGCGGAGTTTGATGTCCAGCACTCCTCCGCTGCTGACCAAACTTAACAGTATTAAAATGACAACAACTGGAAAAAAATAAAACGTGAAATAAACAAAATACTCTGTGTTGTTAACACAGTATAGTGATAGTTTAGTGTAATTAAGTCCCTAAAATAAATGTTGTATTATTGCAGTGTATGACAACAAAAAGCACAGTGTAATGTGCCTTTAAATTGAACATGAAATAGTTTATGTCAATGTGCATGTAAAGTACATCAACTTTTGTGCTAGATTGTCATGCACTCAAAAGAGCATTATTGATATTTTCTATTGTTGTTCTTATTTTTGCAATTACAGATTATGTTGATAATGGTTTTAGTTAGTTAACCACACATCCAGCATGTATGCCCAAATGTACATGCACTTCTACCTGATATGAGTTAGTTTGTACAGATATGCCACAGAAGTGACCTTAAGCATCTTTAATGAACAAGGACCAATGTGAGAAAAGTGAAGGAACTGAATATACGGAGGTGATGGAAAGTTAATGAACAGATCATTAACAAGACTAACACATAAGTGCCAGTAAGTTATCATTTTACTTCTTTATATGAACGAAAAAGCTTATTAGTTCATTAACAATGCAATAAGCAGCAGTTAGTACACAGATAATGAGTAAGTAAGCCATACACTAATGACAAACTAACTTATCAACTAACAGTGTACTCCATTACTAATTGATAAGTGCTTAATCAGTTATTACGTAATAGCTATTGCTTCATGAAGAGTTATTATTTTGAACACTCTTTTTCCATGGTTACCACAGTAGTTGCTCAATGACACTTTCAGGAAACAGTGCAGGTTAACAAACTGAAACTGAAAATCATCCTGGTAATGAATTGAAAAGGGAGTACAATTACTTAAACTTTCGCACAATTAGTTTTACATTAGCGTCTCTTTTGTTTATATAGGCTTGTATTTTAGACTTTATTCAGGTTAGTGTTTTGTTTCTTCGTTTGGATGACATTGAACCTCTCAGTCAGACATTTTTCTTGCTTGATTTTAGAAATTTCAAGGCAATTTTCAAATTTTACCAAGAAACAATATTTTTGACAGATTAATTCAACTCTAAATTCAAGTATTCCATAGCAATATCTTTGAGAATGTCAACAGGTTGTTACTAGGCTTTGCTTAGTCACATGTTGGATGGTGACTTTATAGGAGTAATATTGCAGATATCTGACAAGTGTGTGTGCATTTGGATTAGTGTTCCAACCCTTTTTGCAACCTTAAAACTGGGATTAGATTTTGGGAGATTGTGGTTGTGCAGTTGAACCAAATGTATTGGTTTAAAAGTAATCACTGAAATGATGTACTTTTTAATATGATAAACCATATTCATAATACATTAACAAATAAAACACATCATGATATAATTGTTGAAAGATGGCTTTTCAGCACTTTATAGGGGATTTTCTAGCACCTTATATACTGTGGCTTCTTATATAGAAAAAAAAGTATGTTTCATCAGACAGTGGTACAGAGTACATTAAAGAGGCTAATTCACATGGACTGTCCTTAATCCTTATTGACATTATTATTGACAATATTGTTCTATGGCATTAGTCATGAAAAAATAAAAAAAGTGCAATATAATCTAATATAATGCAATGTATCACATTATATAAGACAACCAATGTAGCCTGTTTTGAACTTGCATGCATAAAAAGCCTGAGGATTCTTTTTATATGTTTAAGAGATGGAAGCAACCACAATACACCAATACTGTATTGCACTGAATTCACCGAATGTGTGTGTGGGTTACTGTTTCTTTTTTTTCAACCATTAGCTTTGCAATGGTAAACAAATGGTCTTCACTTGTGGTGGATTGGCTGCTTTGTTCCAGAGTTTAAAAAAAATCACATGCACATAGTAATAAGGCTCATGCTATGAGAGAACTGTTTTCTATTTTGAAGCAAAATTGCAGTATACTGGAGAGGGTAAGACCAGGAGAGGCAAACACGAACACTATGACAGGTGAGACAGCAGTGGCAGACTTGTTTACTTTCATTTTCTTATTTTTGTCCCTCAAAATGCCATGTGTTAGTCACACTGCAGCCCCAAATGCAGTATACATTCCTACTGCCATTCTCATGCCAGCAAAGACTCACTGTTTTTTATAGCTATGAGAAACAGTGGCAGCGCCAAGTGGTAATGAAAGCACATTCAGACTCTGAAAGATGGTCTAGTATGTTATAATTTCATCCGGTTGCTTTATCTATTTGTTTATTCCTGACAGATTTTTTTCAAGAGATGTTACGATAACTTACTTAGTTCTAATACTGTAAACTTTCCAAGGCCATATGTAGATAATGTCTTTATTTGTGTGAGTTTGTGTATTGAAAGTTGAATTTGCATTGATTTACCACG
This sequence comes from Pygocentrus nattereri, assembly GCF_015220715.1. NCBI lineage: Eukaryota > Metazoa > Chordata > Actinopteri > Characiformes > Serrasalmidae > Pygocentrus > Pygocentrus nattereri. The sequence continues at coordinate 21,174,620 of NC_051236.1, forward strand.
TCATTTGCATGGATATTGTGCATAAATATATGCTGAGAGTGCAAGTGTATTGCTATAACAGAGCGTGGCTCATGGCTGTCATTGGTACATTGCGTTCACTATTTATTGTGATATTAATGTTGTCTTGAGGGTATAAACTAGCTGTTGCCCTTTTCATCTGTAGAATATCTGTGTATGAAGCTTGAGTTGGGCACACCAATCAATATTTAAGACTTGAAGTCTATTCATGAAGCATTTTCATTCAGATAAAAAGGTTTTGGCATGGTGCTCCACCACGCAGTGCTGCCCAGCTCCACAGATGACTGCTTATCACAGTGTGAGAAGTGAAAAAGGTCTTCCACCCTACAGCTATGAAAACAAATATCTTCTTCTGGCAAACATCCACAGCAACATGGTTGTTGAACCAAGCTCAATAATCATGTCATGAGCTCTCCATCCTGGTTCCACCCCATCCTGGATCCACTCTACACTGAGCCTTCCCTGTCACTATGGCAGCACAACTGTGCTGTTATCCCCCATTGTTGTTTTTGGCCTTTTTGGTTAAAAATATGGCATTTCTTAAAATAAGTGCTTTCTTATGTTATCTTTATGACCCTTGTCTCTCGTTCTTTCATTAATTGTATTCATTGTAGGGAGAGTAGAAATAATACTGATCAATTTTAAATGATTGATGAAAAAACTACAAGACAAATTCAATGAATTTTATTAATGTTTTGTTATTATTACCATGATCCTTCAGAAAATGGAAAAATATCAACACAACTCTGTCTCTCTGTCTAACACTGTAACACCAACACAGAATTCTTGTGTATCAGTGACAGCGCAGTTGCTTTTTGGTGCATGAAATCTTTTAGCCAAAACAGGAAAACATATGTCTTCCATAAACTCTGATACATTTATATACTACTAAACATTGTCTGTATTATAAACATTTTAACCTCAGCAACATCTGGGACACACTCTAGGTAATGACCCTATTACAAACCACTTATCAATTCCAGCTATCGAGGTGGGCTCTAATATGCCTTAATCATTTTTACAAGGAAAAAAAAGGGGCGGGGGGGGGGGGGGGGGGGGGGTTCCTGAATTCTGTGTGATGGTAGAGTATCCACATCAGATTGCGGTTCTCCATTTCACAATAGCACACATGGTGCCTAAACTATAGACTACTTCTTGTTGGTTATGAATGGCAAGGTGGGATGGAATCTAGTATTGGCTGAAAAAAGGAGAAAGCAGTGGGTAACTGAAGATGATTTTCACATGAACCATGCTTATAGTGATTGTTCTCTTGCTTTCCCCAGTATGTTTAAGGGACAGAGGGAGGATGAGCCAAAATCTAGATGATGAAAACCCCTACAGAGTGTGAATGGATGTACTGTTATTAGCCAACTGCTATGTTTTCCCTCTGTCCAACTCTCAGGCAAGTTAATAAACATGTTTTATTCCCCATTATAATGGTTCTGGAATCCTCTCTTACTGCTGACACAGCATATGAGCCAACTGTGAACAAGACCTGGTAGACACCAAAACTCACCATCTGATAAACAGTGCTTAACGCTTTCATCTTTGAGAGAGAGGAGAAAATCAAGCTCCACTCTTGCTTCAGATCTGAAAAATCCACAGATGTTTCTGTCCATCCTTCCACTGTGAGAAGACAATTCAACACTATGAGCTTGAAAGTTGTAACTATTTGAATAGGTTGACAGTGTAGCTGTCAAGAAGCTGTTACTGAGAAAAAAATAGACAAAAAGAAGAACGATTGCAAATCAAACATTGAAGCTGGATATCTCAGCAAAATTGACTGACCACCCCAGAGTCCAGACGTCAACATCACTGACTGTGTTGTATTTGGATTGTGAGAAGTGGCATAAAATGGTGCCACCAACATTTCAGACTGGTCTTTGGAGATGTGGAAAACTTCTTAGAACAACTTAAAGCAAGTATCTCAAAGAGAAGCTGTAATAAAAGCAAAGGATAGAAAAAGTGGCATTATAGGCTTCTATGTGATTGTCTGTTAAACATTTGTATTTCCCACTGCTGAAAAAGATTATTTTGATTGGAAATTAACCAAATGATAGGTGACCTCTGATCTTTGCACACTGTATATGGTACATATGGTATATGGTATTTCCTGCATCCATGTTTGTAAGTCTATATCACAGAGAATCACCAGGACCTCTACTTCTATGTCTATAGAGGCAGTGGCTGTGGAATATTTCCTGAAGGTGCTGTTTCTCCTCCACTATTCCATTCAAACTTTAATGTCTGATATCAGCCTAGTAAAAGTGTTTCCATGCAGTTGGATATCACTTGATATAATTTCTGTTTTTTTGTCCTCGTTATGAATCAGAATGCCAACCTCAGCAAATGAGTCGGTTCAAAGCATTTCGACTATTTGAATAGAAGCAATTACCTAACTTGTCACTATCTGTCATGTTGTGGACGGTAACAGATTAGCTTAATTCCTGCTCTGACAATTATAGTTGATGCTGCGTATTTTGCATGCTCATATTCCACCATTTTAAAAAATGATCTTATATAAATATAAATTATGAATTATCTTACATATTTTTGAGGTTTGAGGTCAAGCTTGATAACAATCTAATCAAACATCCAGCAAAAAAAAATGTTTTGTTTTGTTCAGTATGTATCTCCTGATCTTGTATCCTGCAAATTTTTGGCAAGTGGTGCAGATATCAATCGGCTGATATGAACACATCGTGAGGAAGCTGTATCTGTTTTGTGTTGCTGATCTTTTTAAAGGTACTATCTGATGTTCGCAGTGTATGAATTAAAATGTGGTGTTTATAGTTTGTGTGGAGCTGCATGAAACAAACTGTCCCTGCCCAACCCTAGGATAACATTATCATAATCTCCGACCCAGAGTTGCTTTGGAAATGCAATGACACAATATTTTTAAATCTCTGCAGAGGCATCATCCCTTACCTTGTTTTTATGCTGAATTTAAGGCTCTTTGGAATGGAATCTTCTGAAATAAGAAAACAATGCCATGAAGACTCTTAAACAGTGTCTGGTTTGAAACATGGGATTCAAGTGCAATATTCTCTGTATATATGTAGGATTTTCATTCATCACATTTTTAAACGTCATGTCATTGTTAAGCAGGATAGATCACTGAATATGCTTTTGAAACGATGCATTCTTTGTTGTGAGGTTAGATAATCTTTTCCATAAACTCAACCTAATGAGGAATTGTACCACACATAATGACGTGTTTCCAGTTTAAAATGCAGTGCTACCAAGCTGGACTATGTTGTTCTAGCTAATCACAACCAGACAGGCTGGAATCAACAAAGATTTGTTGTTACCATGATGATGTTAGCTTGATTACTTCACATGTTTACCAAATAAATATATATTTTAAATGAATAATGCACTCAAAATGTAGGTATTTGATAAAACATGAGTTATGCAGTATAATTTTTAGGTTGACTGAAACTCTGAAATTTGATACTGATGTGACTAACTATCTAGAAGTAAGAGGTGTTCTTATTCTACAGAATAAATTACACTGGATGATGTTAATTTGTAGAAGCTGCTATGTAGCAAGGTATGCTACAGTGGTTTGAGGTTCCTTTTTTAATTAATTTAGTTGTAGTCAGATGTGGAATTATATATTACGCAACAGTAAACAACTGAAAAGTAAACAACTGAATCCCTCACACAATGCACAAAGCACTCAGTTCAATTGTTCAAAAGAGAGCAAATGTATGCTGATCTGAAAAAACTGCCTCAATTAGGTAAAAATGGCACTTTCAGGTTTTAGCCAAAACAGGAAAATAAACTAATAATATTTAATAAGAAATCATATTAATGGTCATGAAAATGAGAAATAATTATGCTCGGTTAATTTGCTCATCAGTGCAGATGTGTTCAAACAGTTTGAGGGGCAGCAGATCAACAGTAAAAATGTTGGCCACGTGGAACCATTTAAAGGACATTAGACGAGCCATTTATAATCTTGGTTCATGCTGAGTTTCAAAAGGGGCTTTAATATCGAAGGACCTCTCCATTACAGGTTTGATTCTACTTGAGAACACAACATCCAGCTCCATACACAAAATACAGCAAAGCAGCAGAAGCAGAAAGAAAAGTCCCTGCTGGCACGATGTTGGCATCTATAGCCCTAGTTTTGACACAATGAAATTCTTGTTTTGTTTTTTTTTGGATTTTGGTGTCTGTTCTGCATTTTAGCTCCAGCCAAGAATCTTCATTTGGTTGCATCAGTAGATTAAATTTTGCTACTAATCTTTGCTTTCTACTTGATCATTTGCTTTCATACCGCCTACACATTTGCATTGAATATCAATATCTCTGCATGTATCTCTTTCCTCTGTTATATTGTAGGGACTTTGCAAATAATCATTACCTGCTGTTTTTTGCAATTTACCCTTGTACTCACAGAATCTGTTCATTTGCTCAGTAGAAGCATATCATCTTAATTAAAATAATCTGAATGCCACAGCTTGAACTATGTTCTGCATCTCAGGCAACAAAGCTTATTTCAGAAATGATTTCTCATGACCCCTTTCCCTTAAAAGCATGTTTCAGTCGGTGGTAATGATTTAATTAATATTTGTTCAGTTTCATACCAGTTTCAATCGCAAAACTAGAGACCATTAACTTAGAGTGCCACTCTTTAGAACTGTTTGTTTATTCAACCCAATTTATTTATTTATTTTCTGAAAGCATTCCAAGTTAATTTGGTACATTTAAAAGGATTTTTTTCACTCCCCTTTTCCAATAGAGAAAGTAATTATTTTTAAATTAAACTGTTGGTTTTGTTAGTGTGACGGTGCTGCACTTTGAGATTGTGGTCGTTGAGAAAAAGTAGTGTAATCTGACCCTTCCCTCTCTGATCCAGGAACATTGGGGGCAAGCAATTAAACTTTGTATCGAAGTGAAGTTTTCACTGAGACCATGACACAAGCCCAGAACTCACCCACTGAGAGTCACCAGGAGAGAATGACCAAATGTATGAACTCCATAGTATAAAAGAACACTGCTAGCTCAAATTAACCTCAGCCAAATGCTTAGCTCCAAATAGGAGCTGCCAGAGGAAGGTGTAGGATTTGTCAAGGTTCTGCAGCAGATCAGTGTTTAAAAGACTAAACAGTGAATGCTGAAGCCAAAAGCCGTCTTATTACCGTTAAAGTGACAACAGAAACAACTGACAAGCAGGAGTACTGTGAGGTATGCTTTCAGCTCTCTAATAGCAGGATTAGGGCAATTTAGATTCAATCTTGTTCTCCACATTCCGACTGCTCATCCACTAGAGCTTCAAGAGAATCACAAGACAGGAACTCAGTGTTTAGTTCTACTCAGGTATATATGTCAGGAAGTGTGGATAAGGAAAATTGGTAACATTTCACTTGAACCCTGCTACATAACATTGGCATAACCATGCCATAAACATGTCATGGCAGATGTCATAAAATGACAAATCATGTTAATATTACAGTGTCATGTTACCATTTCCATTAATTGTCATAATATATGTCAAATTGTTGATGTCTTTGATGTGTTTTGAAGACTGCTAACCAGAGTACACAGCAAATGTTAGCATGTGGTATGAGCTTTCATGACATCAAACATTTTAAACAAGCTAAATTTACCTACTGGGCTTTTGCAAATAGTCAGAGCTGAGTTGAACCAGAAGTGTTGATATGGATGTTAATTGACCCGGGTACTCAAATAGCTGTAGCTAGCATGCTGTTAAAAAGTTAAGATGACCTTATTTTGCAGTGTTGTTATGTTAAGCTTTACTTCTTGTAGAGTTCCATTGTGGTTTGAAATATTTATAGTGGTTCAAAAACTGTTATCATCTTTTTGTGCAAACCTGGCTTGTTGCTCATTGTGATTTGATGCTAGCCAGGTAGCCAACATGGGCAAGCTACTATTACCAAAGTTATATCTTGTTTGTTTTCAACTTTAAAACAAGTAAGACTCATAAACTCCTCACATTTAAACATTTAAATTTGTAGACATGAAATAATCTTGCAGCTTCTAATCACAATATTATATTGACATTCAATGTCATAAAACTGTTCAGCTGCATTTCATCAGTTGTAGTAATGGCGATTTAATCACTGTGCTTTTAGTTCTGTTGTTGGGGCCATATATTCAGTACACTGCTAAAGTCATTCTGTGGTTATAAGGCTGTATTTCTGATCAGTCAGGGCAATAGTCTTGAATAACACTGGTGTTTTGATATGTAGATGTATTAATTGGCAGTAATAATAATGGCTCAGTGGCTGTTCCTTCAAGAGAATAAACATCTCAAACAAAATAGATGTGAGTTGCATTTTTAATCAACAGGAGAACAATACAAGGGCACAGAGCTCAAGACAGGAAAACAGATCAGAGAATTTACATGCAGCAAGTTTGTTTTTGCCTATAAAGACACTATACAACATTGCAGTGACTACAAATAAACATAAAAACTGTAAGTAGTTTTGGTGGCACTTTACTTTGGGTAATGCTTTTTAGACGAAACAATCAGTAACATGTCGCTGTTACTGAGGATCTCAGTAACGTCAAAAATATATGAGGGTTAGGATTAGTGCCAGGGTTAGGTTTAGTTTAATTTAAGTGATATATCAAAAGTACATCTACAAGATGTATTCACATGCTGCACTACTGCTACCTCACTTATATGTTGTTGCAGTGTTATTGTTAATCTGATAAAAGTTTATTAGTCATCTACAAATGGCCAGTCCAAATAATGTGTTACCCAAATTTATGTGTTTGTGAGCTTCAGTCAGTTGTCAGACAGTAGAACTGCTACTCCATTAGATGACAGCTTTGCTCAGCTCTCCTCAGCTCTGATTGTTCTCTCAATGTGTCATGACCATGCATGCAAAGGTATCATGACACTGTTGTAATACTGAAAAAATCTGTCATGAGAGCATATGACACATTTTATAACATGCTTAAGATGTGGTAATAGCAGGGTGCAAGTAAAGTGTTACAATAAAAAGCTTTATGTGGGTGTCACAGGACGCTGTATACTCTATACAGAACAGTAGTGAAAAACTAGTTTTAACAAATGTCTATTAAATAATAATCACACTTGGGTATGTTCATAATTGGAAATGAGTGGTAATCAAGCACAAATGGCATTTTTCAGCATTTCAAGTCTGAAAATGAATAAAATGAAAGGATTTGGAATTTCCCATTTATATTTAGTTTTATTTATATATTTAGATGCTAAGCATTCCTCTCATTAGGCCATCCTGTTGATATCAATGGGTTTTTCAGACTTTTTACATTTGCCAACTCCCACCATCTGTGGTGCTTTCCTAAGCGCTACACCTTTAATGCACTTTATTGCTTAGCATATTCCACAGGGTATGACCATGTTGCTGATAATAAACAGCAATTTCCTTTTAATTAACTGTATATGTATTGAGCCCTGTGCACTATCAATAGTATGATAATTTTATGTTTGTAACGGAATTGATTAATTAAATAGTTGCACTGATTTCTGAAGCCTTTTCTTTTTTTTACATTTGTTTCTTTGACACGCAAAAGCCCAAAAACAGTCCATATTTTATTATTTACGTACATTGACATGGTAAACAACGTACAGCTTTGTTTGTGTTTGCACTATTGGCCTATTGCTTTTTGAAGAAGGGAGAATTTCTACAGCTTCCCCTCCAGCTGTTCAGTAAACTATCATCACAGTAATCATATCTATAACTCGTTTTGGCCATTCAAATGTATGCTAATCTGATAAGCACTGTGCTAATCATGGTGGATTGTATAAATCTGATATCTTTGACTTGTTCTGTTTGAGCATCGTTTGAAATGACCAATGCACTTTTTAACAATCTTTTCAATAACTGTGATAAAAATATGAGTTTAATCAGAATACGATTAACACTGATGAAATTATGTGCACTGTAGCTTCAAACCTTTGCGGCTCATTTGGTGTTTTCTCTTTAATTTGAGTCCTTTTTTTTCTTTTAAGCTTCTTAGTGGGGATTTGTAACTGGACAAATGTAAATCTTTCCAATACTAATAAACTAATATGCATTTGTGATTTTTTGTCTTGGCTCTCTTCTGCTAAGCTTAATGAGTGGCACTTTGCTGTCAAGGCACTTGAGTGGTTCACATTTAATTCTCTTACCAGCTTTAATTAAAACCGTTCTCAATATCTCTTAATTCTTCTCCGGGCCCAAAAGACAATGGAAATAAGTGTTTCATTTGACCTGAGCACCAAAACTAATACTTGCAGTAGCTTTGCTTGCTTATTGTGTGGCTTTAATATGGCCCAATGTTATAGTTTGATAAATTCCTTATAAAAGAGGTTTTCTGCCTTTAAATAACAGTCTTAAGCATTTCAGTGGATGCTGATGATATCAGGTCTCTTTTGGAAACCATTTTGCATTTAATTAACCAGTGGCATGATCTGTACAATATTTCTCAAATTAATTACAGCAGTTTATTAATTACTGGACAAATTTACTGACTTGATCTCGTTAGGCAGGAAAATCCCTCTCTTATGTCCAATTAATAGAACAATGCACATTAAAAGATAATTAATGGATTATTTTGCCACCCTGTTTGGCGAGTCAGTAAGTGTCAGTAAATAGTAATACAATAATTGCCTGATATTTCAGATAAAGATGACAAATGTCCGTGCATGCAGCTTTAGCATTTAGTTTGAGGGTTTTTTGTGTTTGAAAAGCTTCTTGTGCTCTTTCACAAAGAATATATTGTAAATCTGGGGTTCTTCAGATCATTTATTTACTTTGAGGAACATGGAGGGTGTGAACTGAACTGTCCTCTTACAAAGAGACTCCAAAAGAATATAGCATTGGAATGATTCATGAGAGTGAGGCGACATAGTTCGCTATGATATGTATATATATTCTCAAACCCACACAGTAGGACACGCTCTAATGTATCTCACTACAAAAGACCAGCATTTCAGTGTTTTACACGATTATTCCGATATTTTCATTATGATGGTATTCCAGATAGGTGTCTAAAGCTGAGGTTGAAAGTTTGCAAGTCTATTTGTAGAATTGCATGAATCAGTTTTGATGGTTCAATATTGGATTACACAGAACTCTTGAAGGAATTATATAACGTGGTGTCTTTTCAATGAGGCCTGAAGAAACTGAAGGAACGTTGAAAGGATTCATTTCCTTATTAGCTGTAAGACAAATTGGCTGTCACATGAATTTAGACACTGGATTAGATGGATAGATTAACTGGCAGATAGATGGAAAGATTGGAAGTTTTGGGGGGTTTAGTAAGGTCTTGTTCTTTGTTCAATAAAGACCAAATTAGACACTTCTAAATCGTTTATTCACTGTGCCTTAAGCTTCATTCATCATGGCCTTTATTAGTACAGAACTTGATATCTGTTATCAAATACAATTATATCATAATTTGTGCTCAACAGTTTCAATAACAAGGTCTTAGCCATGTGTATATTGCGTGTTATTACAATTAATAATGCATTATTATAGATTTTCACATAACTGCATAACTACTAATAGTTAAAATGAATAAACCTTTATGCATATTGATTAGGAGTATCTAATTTGGGCTTTATTGAACAAAGAAGGAGACCTACTAAAGAACAGTATATACATACCAACACACCCACACAATCTAAACTGCTTATCCTTCTGGGTCGCGGGGGGTGCTGAGGCGTATCCCAGTGGAAGGCAAACACACACATTCAATCACTCACACATTCGGGGCATGTCCAATTGGCCTAACTGCATGTCTATGGATATGGGAGAAAACCTATGCAGACATGGGGAGAACTCTGCACAGAAAGGACCCTAGTTGTCCGGCCAGGGAATTAATCAGTTCCTATCAGTGGAATGAGCCAGTGGCTAAAGGTGGCTAAAGGTGGTCAACACTTCAGTATTATTCCTATTATCTAGTAGTGAAAGATATTTCATTAGGTAACACAGTATGGTTTCTTATTCAGCATTACAGCTTATTCCTTTGTTTCCTCATGTCAGCTTTGCTATTTGCAATTTAATACAAGAAAAGATAAATGAGTGATGAAAAATATCATATGAGGTGCTGAGTTTATAATTAAATGGAAGTAATTCAACATCTTAGTTGGAGGATTTTAAGTCAAATGATTTTCACCTGTGAATGAGATGCTGCCTCAACCCCCCTTCACCCCCCTTCCCCAGAAATCCACTACCACTCAGTTAAGCTTCACCCAGCTATATCAGGCAAGCAATTTGAATACAAATGTGATTATTTCAGCCTGTATTGCACCATTAACACGAATGAATTGCTGCTCAAACACCTAAAGTCGTCTTTCAGAAACAAAGGTATGCTCTTAAAGATGGCTGTTTAGGAGAGGTAATGATTATATTTAGAATCATGAGTTCTACACAGAACCAACAATGTTCTGTATACCTTTTTGATGCAATAAAAATCATTTTCAAAAAACATACAACACATTCTCTATCAATCTGAAGAACCATTTCACCATGCAGAGAACCAGTTATGCATGAAATTGTTCTGTATAGAACTCATGGATCTATACAGAATCATTTCCTTTAACAAAGAACTCTTGAAGAGCCATCTATTTTTAAGACCGTACAAAATGCCTCGAAGTTGGTTTTATTGCCTTATGAGTCCATAAGACTCAAAGGAAAGTTCCTACATCTGCAATATAGAATATACAACATAGAAGCACCCAAGACACATTTTCAAAATCTATTTATTTGTGTAGTTTGTGTTTATTTGCTGAGAAAAGTGTTGATATTTGAATAAACAAAATGTATAGACTATTAACTAATAATGATTACCTCTCCTCGAGGAAGCCCAGTATTACAGTACTATATACAGTTAAAAAGCAACTCCTGGTTTGACCAGTCAGTGCTTCAGTAAATTGTGCTCATGATGTAACTGATGATATTAATAAGTCTCTGTGGCGGCTGTGAAGGTGTCATGGAAAAATATGGACCAAAGAAAGTTACTTTTTATTGTTTTTATGTTTATTTGAATTATGAATATGACTTCATTCTAATGTATATTGCGATAAACTCACTGCTGAGGTAAATTGTTAAAAAATTGGTTAGATGCCTTTCGCACAGTACTGTACATGTTATACATTCCTCATTCATCATATTTAATGCTTTTTTTATATTACCTATTTGCCAAAGTAGGTGCAAAATAGTTCTAATCTGTGGTCCGCTATAGCAGTTGATCCCCATTCACGAACCAACAATCACTTTCTCAACACACATTAAAGCTAGAGTTGGGTATTGAGCTGTCAGAGAAACGTTTGCATTGAAAGATGTTTTTAGTTCAGAATTAATCATAGTCTGTGTCTGGAATGTGGGTGGGAACATAAGTGGGTACTGTGCAGCTTGTCATTTAAATAGACTATGTTTGTCAAGGCTATTACATTGCATTTTAAGGTAATTAAATGCTTATTAGGATTATTAAAAATTGAAAGTGACTATTGTTGTTATTGTGGCATTGCTTATTTTTCTCAGCAGTTCATTTCAGTAATCTTATTAAATCTTATTCACATAGATTTGCTCCATGGCTTTTCAAATAAATACACAGATCAAATCTCACTGTAAAATTAAAGGTGTGAAATATATAATTCAATGAATATTGATTTCGCACTTCAATGTCAATAAAGTTTATATGATCTGAAGCAGCAAGAAATTACTTAATAATAATATTAGATTTTCAGATGTATCTTTATTGAAAAATGACACAAATGCATTGGAACATGAAGAGATATTATTCAATTACAAACACGTCAGTCATTTTAACGATTTGATCCTTTATCGTCTCGGTATGTGGAAATGGCTTTATTCACATATGCACAAATAATCAGGGAAAAAATTCAATAAATGTTAAATTAAAAGAGAAAATGTGACAAATTTATGCTTAGCGCAGATTCTAGACACCCCACAGAGAGCTGGCACATCATGCTTATGGCATAGCACTACGGTGTGTAGTTACAAGAGACAACCAACAGATATGACTCTGTTATATATTCTATATTTTATTCATAAGCAATTTGTTGGCAAAATTTTTTAGACACCTGTCCATTGGTCCCCTTTGTTGCAGCCTTTCTCCTCTAGGAAGGCTTTACACCAGATGCTGGAACAATGCTGTCAGCATTTGATTGCATTCAGCCACAGGAGCATTAGTGAGATCAAGTAATCATGCTTGATGATTAGTTCTGGATCACTAATAGCGCTCAAATTCATCCTAGAGGTATTGAATGGAGCTCCTTTACTGCAGAGAATGCAGTTCAATGGCTCTCAGGGCTTTATACCACACTAACCAATGTGACCGGCTCCAGAGCCTCTCATTCTGTTATCAGTGCTTTTCTTTTGAGATTACACAAGCTGTTTGTGTGCAATTGAACATCTATGACAGCAACGGGTGCAACTTAAAGTAGCTGAATTCACAAACCAGTGACCATCTAGAAACCTTTGGGCATACAGTACTGTGCAAATATCAGAGACCATCATTCTTTATTTAGTTTCCAGTCAAAACAGTTAATACAAGTTATTCGTTTTTACAGAAAATATATATTTGATAAAAAATGCACAGAAATCTCAAAAAATATATATTTTAATGTGTCCACCCTTCCAAACCTCCAAAGTCCAGACTTCGATGTTGGTTGCATTTTCTGTTTCTCACAAAGTAATTCCACACATATTTAATAATGCTGAAGGCTGGACTGGAAACATGAAAACATGTTGTGAAAGGACCAATCATGCATAACTCAATGTTCATTCAGAATGTATTGAACTGAACTGCCTGTGGCACAAACTGGAGAAAGATACACTTACTGCACAATAGGCAGTGCACAGACAGTTCACGTGTTCTAAACAGAAAATCTTTGAAATACAATGCCAAGTAAACTAGTTCATTAATGACACACCATTAGAGTGATACTGATACTGATATATTGATTTTGAATTTTTTTCCCAAAATTGATATAAATGACGTTAAAATTGTACAACTGAAATCAAGCTCCTCGGTTTGTATGATGTTTGAATGAAAGAGGCCAACATGAAAATCTTCAGTATCAGAATCATCTTCTAGATGAGTAATGACCATTCAGAAATCTGCTGTTCAGATCGAGCAAATCACAGATGGCGTTGCTTCTAACAGAGCTTCTGCTAGCCATTTAGGCAATCTGCTGTGAGACACATGAAAAACGTCATGCCTACGGCAACTAGAACATCTTCCAAAAACAATCTATCCCCAAAACACCACGTCTCTGACTGCTAGCAATGCTTTTAAAAGCCGTTTGCCTTGCTATCCGAAACATTTCACTGAGCTCATTTCAAAACTCTAAACTGAGCTGTCAACCTGAACTAAAGACATCACGTGAGGTCAAAGTGTGGTCCATGCACCTAAATATTTTCTATTAGACAAGTTTTAATTTCATGTTAACAGCCTTGCTGCTCCGGAGGGGTGGGGGTGGGAGGGTGTTAATTCAAGCCTTGTGCGCTTGAATTAAGAATGATTTTCTCAGTGTTAAAGCAGCATGAAATTGCATCTGTTTTGGGAGTGCTTGCTGGGACCCACATTTCTCCAGTCAACTCTCATGTCATTGCCCAAATGATTCCTCTGAAAGCTCAGAGCATGGAGTCTTTTCAATTAGAAAATGTGACAGGTTGATGCTTGTTCATCCATGGAAGGAGATAACAAAATGCTGGAAACAAGTACTATGAAAATGATCAGGACCTAACCAAACTCTCTGTGAGTGAAACTTTCTCTTTTTTGTGCTGTTTATACATAATGTTGTCTATATGTGTGTGACTTGCTTTGTCCAACAAGCCACATGCGGTTGCTTCTCCAATGACTGCAATAAGCTGCTCTCACTGTCACATTAACCCTAGTAAGTGCATTATACAGTAGAAGATGCAATAGGTTTAAAACCTTAACCGTACAAATGTTTCCCTGTTTAGAGAAAGGTTTGAGTCGAAGCCAGCAAATCTATTTACAGATCTCCCAAACACAGTGCCCCTGAGCACCGTGGCAAGCTACCCGTGACTGATTAAATACTGCAGCACATATGCACTGCCTGATTACAAATTTGACAGCTGGCAAGGTTAGAGTAATTGCTCTGGACTTTTTCAGCTGTTATATTAGTAGTATATTAGTAGTTTGCTGTGTTTACTACGTCTAAGACTTAATCTGAAAGAGAAGAATGTAGTAGATGCATGTTTATGTTGGTTACCATATATCACTTCCCATCAAGATAGACATTGCATATGCTATGTTTTCATTTTCTTTATAAAGCTAGAGGACTGGATTTGACTTCATTTCACTGTCCAGTCCTCTGCAATAAGAGCCATCCATTGCATGTCCACGTTCAGATTTTGACTGAACTAAGATCCAGCATAGCAGTTATGGGTGAATAGTGGTGAACTCATTTGGAAAACTCTATGACCATGGTTTAAAGGGTTCATATCATGGAAAATTGAATTCTCCTCACTTGTTTGAAATAAAAGCTTTTGATACAGTATGTAAATATATTTAATAGATACGTTTCATTACATGCTTTTGGTAACACTTTACTTGAAGAGTGTTTTCATGACACATTCATAACATCTTTCATAAACGCTTCACAACATGTTCATTCACATTTTAATCAACATCTATAAAGCATGCATGTTTTACATGATACTCAAATGGACTACTGTGTCATTACACTGAGAGACATTTTTCAAAATAAAGGTTCTCATGCTTTATTTTGAAAAACGATATACACATACTACACAAATAGATTTTGAAAATGTGTCTTGGGTGACTAAGTCTTTCGCACAGTACTGTATATATATATATATATATATATATATATATATATATATATATATATAAATACATATAAATTCTGTTTGGTACATGAAAACACATAATAAGTACTTCATAAGTAGTCCTCAAGAACAAAACTAAGAATACAAGGAACTTAAAAATGAGGGTACTAAAAAGTGTTCTTGGGAGCAATACTGTAGATTAACCACCTCACGTTCCTTAAAGGACCTTTCATCAGACGGTACAAGAACCGTTGTACATAATATAACTGTACTATACCAGTTCTAATTGTTTTCCAGAAACAATTATGCATGCCGTACTTGTTTATTGCTAGCTTTTACATGCTACACAACACATGAGGTCACATGGGAGGCAGGCTTTTGGCTCAGCTTCGACATTTTCATGAGGCACTGAAACATCAGCCAAGCTCTCAGTCTAAAATGGAGATTTTATTACAGCAGATTTCCCATAAAGCAGCAGCAGCGGTCGTGTCTTAGCCTGGGCTGCTCATTAGAGTGGCATAAAGCAGCTTGACACACACAGGATGCCAATCCATCACGCACAAGCTGCTCTCGATGGGGGCCAACCTCAGGAGAGGCAGGCTGCAATGACTAGAGGGAGAAAAAAGTCCTCTGCAAACTAAGCTGTCGTCTGGTGAGCTGCGATGCCAACACCCCGAGGTACCAGCAGAGCAGCTCCATCAGGCTAGCTGGCTAACATGTCTCAGATAGCGTGAGCAAGGCAATTAGCAGCAGCTCCTGAGAATAATTTCTCTCCCTCTCGCTCACTCAATCACACTTCATATTTCTTTTTTTTTGTCCACAGTTTGCAATGCAGTCATCAACATACACACAAATGTACTGCGCTGTTCATTGACCATTCCTATCCAGTGACTGCAGCACTCATGTTTAATTAAACCTCCCTGCACTGAAAAGAAATGTCATTTAATTGGCTAATTACAAAACACAGTGTGATTCACGAGGGAAAAACGTGGCAAAAGCAGTATTACTGAAAATGAATTTGCCGAAAAGAAGCCTCTGGATGTCCACGTTGAGTAATGTTGACCAAACATTACAGCAAATATCTGTTACATTGAGAAGAAAATCAACCCCACAGAAGTTCAGTGTTCTTTACTATAAGTGTACATCATGGAATTTAAGCTTGACAAACAGATTTGATTTCACCGTCCAGTCCTTCTCTTACTTTGTAATACAAACCTCACTCATTGTCCACCTAATGCACATTTTATCTAACCAAAGGTGAGGTATGCCACTGACAGGTAGACATAAAGTTGATGACAGTGGACACATTTGGTGTATGAGGTATGCCAGAGTTTGTTACAGTGAGTGGCTCCTGTCAGTGGGAGAGCCCTAATGATGTGAAAACTGCTACTTCTGGGGGGTGTTAAATCCAGATAGCTGCTTCTGGCAACCATGAGACAACACAAAATACACATAATTATCACAAATGACATATTTGTGGCTAGTAAATATCTATATTGACACAAGGATAATATGATGCGATAGAAAAGGACTTATACTGGAAGCAATCAGGGAATGATATGACACAAATCTGAATGGCTGGTGAGGTCATGGATTAAGTGACATGACTATGAATAAAACATGCACTTTTTCACCTGAAATACTTGATTTCATCACCTGCATTATCATATGAATTTTGTTCCACTGTACAGACTCACTTCATATATTCCATTCAAAAGCGTGAATTGTGAAAGGAATTTTGATTATTGTTATTTTTTTATTCACAAACAAACAGGCAATACTGAAGTGTATGCACTGTATTATTTTGTGGTAACATTTTACTGTAAAATATTTTAGTGTACTGCACTTGATAATGTGTAGCTTTGAATGTATTCATTTCAAATGTGTAATATTGGTTCTACATAAATAAAATACATACATCAGCACCGTTCCTGGTGAAAGTAATTGTGTTGATATAATATATTCCAGTCGTGTGGAACCAGTAATGTTTGCATAAACATTGTTCAGTGATCACATGGCAACATGACATCTACATAAGCCCTTTATCACAGTGAACTGTCAACTGGCAATGAAATGACAGACATACATGAACATGAACTCACAATTAACTGACAGAGCTGCAAGAACGCTTGTAAACTTTTAATCCAGTGGTTTTTGGTTGTTATAAATAATTGTTTTTTTGCGGTGAAATGACAGACTTTGTAGCTCAATGTACATAATAGTAATATAATGCTGATTATATGCTTGCTATGTCAGGCTAGTTCATCAAAAGTGAGCATTCTTTGAGACCTTCAGGGTAAAGCAAGTTTCCTTTTATCATTAAAATGACTGAAACTATGCGATGCGTCCTGAGGATTATGTCATTGTGAAATACACTAAGCTGTTAAATAAGTTACTATAACGCGTCTCATTTCACACAAAAAGGTGTTATGAAACTTGGATATTATGTCAGCTTAACATCGGTTTGCTTAATCAGCCTTTGAAATAAGCCCTTATAAATATTTCCTGCAGGTTTATGTCAGTTGTCATGCCAATCTCATATAGGAGTCGTGAAGTCCTTTGTTTTGTTATTATTTGACACACATTATCATTTTTACACTTCAAAAAGTTTAAACATCATAAGAGAAGTAATTTAGATTGTCATGAAAAATATCTAAAGTAAATGAATCAACCCAAGATGAAGAGATTCAAAAGATGTTTCAAATTGTGCTGAAGCACTGCAGCCCGAACATTCAGTTTCTGGGACAAGCTGATGTGGCCTTGATATGTTTGAGTTTTACATATTTTAGAGAGTCGAAAAGCAAATGCAGACGCTGCGCTCTGGAAAAGAAATGTTCCTAAGCAGAACTTTGAAAAGGTTCTTCAAATTCAAACATCTCATTTATAAAAATGTTAGTCCCACTTTATTAGGATAGCACTCTAGGACCAAGGTAAAAATTAAGTTTAGCTTTTGAGGTTAAGGTTAGGATTAGGGCCAGTTAAAGTGAATTTAATAGATATTAAGTGGAATACAAGATAGATGCAAGATAATCACCTGCAAAGCATCTGAAATGGACTATCAAAATAAAATGTTATTAAATAGTTCTTTAAGGAACCACTCATTGAAAGATACTCTAGGCAGCCCACAGTATTTCCCTTTGTCAACACTCCACAGAAGAACCCTTTATGTCACCTTTGTTTTTAAGAGAGTCTACAGAAATCTGAAATATGGCAATATTTGGCGTTCAATTAAATGATTTATTTGATCAAATATGTGTTTTGGCCATTTTCAAATATGGGACATATATTTCAGCCATATATCAATATATACTAATGTATATATGTAACACACATTTATCATATTTAATATATGATAGAAAATATACATACAAAGTACTATAAAAACATACACATTGTAAGCTATGCAATAAAACAATCAAAAAGTAATATAAATAAAAATACTGTTCCCTGACACATTTTCAGGCAGGATACACCCTGGACAGGTCGCCAGTTCATTGCAGGACAGACAGACATACACATTCACACCTAGGGGCAATTTAACATGTCCAATCAGCCTGACTGCATGCCTTTGGACTGTGGGAGGAAACCCACGCAGACACAGGGAGAATAGGCAAACTCCACACAGAAAGGTCCCTGGTCACCCGGCCAGGGAATCAAACCCAGGCCCTTCTTGTTGTGAGGCAACAGCGCTACCCACCACGCCACTGTGCCACCATTCCCGGACACATCTGAATAATTCAGCCATATAACAGATGTATATGTATGATCCACGCACATATACATCAGATTCCTGGATGGGGACATGGGCTCAGCTGAGGCTGGACAGCAAGCTTGGCTTTACATAGTGCTCAAATACATGCATGATTTTTGGCTCCCACTGTTCTTTACCTTTTTAAGAAGTTTCATGGTTTAAACGTTAAACATGTCTTACTGTGGGGGCAGAAGAGCCTGAATAAATGATGAATGTGAATCTGTGGCAGCAGACTTGTGAATTCAAGATAAAAGTGCTCACAGCTGGGCTGTGCTCCCTGGAAAGCAGCCTCACTTACTAAAACAAAGAGCATCCTCTTCTCCCTGGGACTGCACATGTTCTTGTATTAATAAATGTCCTTCATTATTTCCCATGCTGCTGTCTACTTAACCTCTGCCTGTCATGATCAGTCCTCCAACAAAATAAATACTGTCAGAGAACGGTGACATTAAGTGCTACCACCTAGATAGCCTTCAATGGAAATAAAACCTTCTTTACTTTTCAGGCAAAGAAGTGAAAAATCTGTGGTGTTACTATAAATTATATGCAATGCATGCAGGCTAATAGAGGTGATAATCCACATCTGAAGCTAAGATAATCACCAGGAATGCCTGTGCTGAATACTTCCAGAGCAGAAAGGGTGACTTACCCACAGCTTGATGATGAGCCGTAGGCTAACATATTCAGCAGCAGTCTTGTTTATTGTCATTTAAAGCCATGAATAAATTCTCAGTAAACAGTACTGTGTACAAACAAGATTGCTTTTGACTTAGTGTATGTTGCTTTGCACCTGAAAACAGACACCTAGACATCAAGCAAAGCCTTCGCCTATTTTTGTTAAATATATAATTTTTTTCTCTTCCTATTTCCTCTTTTCTTGTCTTCCAGATGACGTGACAGCACCTCAGGGAGAGCAATTTAAAGAGGGTTTGAGGAAGCATAATGTGATCAATCTCTTAAGAATGCAGAACCGAGCGGCCTCGTTTTATCTCTCTAGCTTCTTGCTCACTTCTAGTGCTCCGCTGGCATTATCAAAACATCATACTTATTATTCTGTCTTGCTCTTGTATATACGCACATTTATTTGTACTGTTTGTTTATAGCAATTGTATGCTAATTGGCTATCTGTTTCTTCAGTGATTATGCTTTTTTTGTTGCCATTGTTAAGCCATAGATAAATATCCAAGCATCTAATAAGATGCAGCAGCAACTTTACAATAGGGAAACATGCTTTTTAAATGTATCCAAAATTAGCATGAAAATGCAATGGATCTAATCCTCCATACATTACATTCATCCCACTACATCTGAACAGTTGCTACACAAATCTGGGTTGCACTTCATTTTTATAGAACCCAACAGATTATCTATTGATGTTCATATTATTAACAAACTTTCTGGTAAAAGTCTGTTGGTTCTCAGCAAAGACGTTAGAGCTGGGGTTAGGAATAGTACCAAGATTAGGTTTAGGACTGGGAGGAGGGTTAAGGGTATGTTTTGGGATGACATTAAGGTTAATGGTAGGGTTAGTGTTAGGAAAAATTAAGGTAGACTTGAGTGAAAAATAATGCAAGATAAGATTTTATGTCCACCTACAAGGCATCTACAGGGGACTATTTAAATAAGGTGATACCTAAATATGGTGTTAAATGGTGAATGAGTTTTTTTTTTTTTACAAACAGAGAATAATAAATCGATTGATATTGCTCATAAAACTAAAGCAAAATAAAATATTTTAAGACTGTTTGCACAGGAGGCGAAAAACAACATACAAACAAAAAAAATTGACTCTTTTCTCTTCATGTTTCATAATAAGGATCTCAGTCCAAGCTAACCCCCAACTTTTATGTATATTAGATTCTATCAGTAGGATACAGGCCTTAACAAGATGATGGCGCGAATATTTCAGTCCAAAGCATTGCTGATTGATGTAGTCGGAGCCAGCTAATTAACATAAGCTAATGGTTCAAAATATCTCATTTTTTCTTGGAAGAGGGACATCCTGCAGTGTGCGAGTAGCCTTGGGTGAGGATTCAGGTCTCGGCGGAGGATGAAAGTGATGGGGACCAATTGAAATGCAGGAGCAGAGATGGCAGTGAGAAGGGGGGGGTATATCCTTCCTCTTCTTCTCTCATATCCTCCAGTCTAGAGCCACACAACTTTGATTGGCATTTGTTAATTTTCTACCGTGAACAACAACAGAGGCCAGAGACTTTAGCCGCAATGGCACTCGGTGTATGTTGACAATGGGTAATGAAGGCTTATCATCCAAACAAACTCACTGCACCCCAGAGAAATAAATACCTTCATTATCATGCCTCATCATGGAATCAGAATGACAATTTTTAGCCACATGATCTTACCCAAAATTGGCTTTGAGGATCAGGCAGATAGACAGACAGTCAAGTTAAACTGTTGCAATTATCATCACCTTGTCACTGTCATAAGAAAACCCTGTGCTTCTGAAATGGTAAGTTAATGAAAGAAGGAAAAAGGTGTTCTTAACTTTAATGTATGATAATGTAAAAAGTAGTGGTGTCAAAGTTAAAAACGCATTAACATGATAAATTCTTAATGCCACTAATTTTCATAGTTTGACCCTTCAAAACCAGCCATAGTTCTAGCCTGAAGTCCAGCTGCATGTGCACTGCTGCTATGATTCTGTAGCCCTCTTGTTCAAGTTTCAAGGTCAAGTTCAAGTGAAATAGTTTTTCATTGATGGCAAGTCTTATTTCCATCTACTGCCATTGTCAATTTGCTTATCATCGATGTACATCAAGTCTGAGCTTCAGCACCGATGCTGGCAATATCACTAATGTTAGCAATACAGGACACATTTGGCAGAGTAATCTGGACAGTGCTTGCAGGAGAACTGTAATTAAATTAGCCAGTGACAAATTAAAAAGCAATGACAAAGTGGAAACCTCTGTTCTTCTCAACACAAGACGTAATGTATTAGTATGAGAGAGGCCTTCAGTTGTGGAGGAGTTGGAACATACTGCCACTGTTGCTCTCACTGGATGCCAGTGATAGATATAATAAATGTGTTCTGATAAAGTATAGATTGTCTATCTATAACAAAATTTGCTGCTTTCCAAATAGAAATGGAAAATCTTTTTTTTGAGCAAAATTTGACCCTAGTAGACAAATGTACAGTGGCCAAGAAAAAGAACAAGCTAAAATAACAAACGAGCTGCAAACGTAGAAAACACTTTCATCAAAATGCTGACACTGACACTACATTTCGCAAACATGCTGCAATACAGAAAACATGTACAACTTCAGAAATGCTGATAAGCGAGTCACAACACAACAGAGATGTTTTGACACTTGGAGAGGACGGAGTCATTCAGACTTTTAAATTGTATACAGCATGAACATTCACCAGTTGAAGTAAGGAAACTTTTATTTGAGCAGATAACTACTATCGTTATCTATTGGGCACCATGGTCAAATGTCATGTTTTGTTGATCTTTAAGTGAAAATAAATGAAAACAGAATAAAAAACACACATTTTATATTTTACATTTAATATTAAACTCAAATGTTAAATGCAAATATATAGAAATTGTGCACTAAGAGTAGAAAAATGCCTTTTTAAGCTCCCTGTAGAGGATGCACTAACGTATTTGCTTAGAAATGCAACAACACATAATTTGACCAAGGGTGTTTAAACTTTTGCATATAGTTGTATATGAGGGTGATGCTATGTAATTCAATTTACAGAGCATTTTCATTTTGGGGCAAAACCAATTCATTGTTTTTGTTTTTAGGATATACATTTGTTGATTCATGAGTCTGTTGGCAGATCTGTTTCATTGGCAGATGGACAAAGACATCACTGTCTGGCCATTACAGAATCAGTGTCAGATGAAGCTCTCTGTTCCAGCCAGTCAAACCTTCCAAATCCACTCTAAAGCTGGCTAACACCTATATAAGATCTCTCTTCTGGCAGACGTGGCTCTCTGCGGGGAAAACTACATAACACAGACAGCACTTTCAACCTTCCAAAATCACTTTGGACTTCACCTGCATTTCAATGATGCTGAATTAGAATGAGATTTATTTATGCTTGTGTTCAAGGTCAGCGTGTTGAATAGTAATTTTTTTTTTCTCTTGTCAAACAGCTGCACAGCACCTTCAGGTGCACTGACAAGGCTAAGACAGAATTTCATGAATTGGGGGAAAAATACAAATAAATAAATAAATAAAACAACAACAAACAACAAATTCCAACACACTCAGTGCAAACAACTACATTATTTCTTTTTCTTGAATGTTTACACTTTTGAACATTATCCATCTTTGTATAAAAATCAATTACCAGCTGACCCAAGTGCTGCAAAATGAAATAGCCATGTCACTAAACAATGTGTTTACAGTTAAATAACTGATATCCATTAAACGTTATTACTCTCAGTGAGAAACAAGTGGACCACAAATGGGCTCCAATTTATGCTTCTCAAACAGAGCAGAAAGGTCAAGCATACGCTCTGACGCTCACCCCAATGAAGTTTTTAAAAGCCTGTAAAATACAGGAGGTGGCTCAGATATTTTTTGACCTCTCTTTTACATCAAAGCTTAAACATTTCCTGTTATTGAAAAGAAAGAACAGGCTAAAAGGAAGAGCCATGACTCCCACAGTGCTTTTATTTACGAAACCTGCTCAATGATGCCAGCAGGAACACTTACACTGTATGACGCACTTGTTCGTAATTTGACTTTGGTTGCTGTTCACAGCATCTTTATGAATTTTCATGTGACCCATGACAAGTATTACAGCCACATTGAAACACAAGGTAAATGTAAATGCTTGTTTACTTGAAGCTGCTGCGCTTTAATGGAAATGGCAGCCTTTCGCGTTGCCATCGCAACCTTTTTTTCTTGCTTTGTATCAGAGCTTGTGCTGTTTTATGCCTTTGGGATGTCACATTGACAGTAATTTGTGAAGTACATGTTGTTTTTTTTTCTTTCCTCACAGTCAAAAAATCTGAAAAACAGGTATCATATTAAAAGGATCTGTGTTTCTTTGTGGATTGTTCATTGTCCCCAAGTGCTCTGGAAAGATTTTCACAAGATGACTATTAAGATATATTATGAGTGCAATAATTACTAATACTATTACACAAGTCTACTAATAAAAAACAAATTCATTTTCTTAAATGGTTCTTTGTTTTCGTGCACAGTTCAAGGGAAAAAAAAAACCTCATGGTACAGAATCTTTACATGATGTGTACATTCTCAAAATTGAAAACGTATCTTCCAACCCCTACACCTCATTTACAATAATGGTTCCTGAAGGAGTCATCTATTGAAAAGTTCTTTAGCTTCTTTAATGGCTTCGCTTCAAATGGCATTGCTTTAAATGGCATCCAAAAATGGTTCTTTGAGGCATCGCTTTAAATATCCCTCTTTGCCACCTTTAGTTTTAAGAGTCTGAGACTCAGCTCCAAAGTATCTAAGCATGGAGATCATAAAACTGCTGAACAAGGTGTGCCTTTAACACCCTCTGAGTTATGACCTTAGTTTTGTGCAGCCATTTTTTAATTAATGCTATTACTGATAATAGGAGATGAACATAGGAGTCAAGGCAGAGACCATTTCTAAAGCCTTTGAGAAACTTTGCTGTATTTAGTTCTGTTTGAGATCTCACTTAGAGTACAGTAATCCAATGGTAATTCAAAGGAGATACTGAAAGGTACACTTCAAAAGGTTTTGAACTTTGTGCTGTAATGTTAAAAGAATGAGTTGGAGATATAGATCCCTTTACAATTTCCTATCTAAAGCTTTAGAAAAGAGCTCTGTTGAGTAACATCATGAAACATGAAGCAATTCTCTAACAGGTATATTCAGTATCTCACAAAAGTGAGTACAACCCTCACATTTCTGCATTATTTTTTCATGGGACAACACTATAGAAATGAAACAGGATATAACAATTCTATTTCACACATCCTCAGAGAGTTCTTTGCCACGAGGTGCCATGTTGAATATCCAGTGGCCAGTATGAGAGAATTGTACCCAAAACACCAAATTTAACAACCCTGCTCCCCACTCACACCTGGAACCTTGTAACTCTATTGAGTCACATGACACCAGGGAGGGCACCAACCCAAATGGGGCACAATTTGGGCATGTTCACTGTGAGGTGTAATCACTTGTGTTGCCAGCTATTTAGACATTAATGGCTATGTTGAGTTATTTTCAGAGGACAGAAAATCTTTACTGCTATACAAGCTGCACACTGACTACTTTAAGTTACATCCAAGTTTCATTTCTATAGTGCTGTGCCATGAAAAGATATAATAAAATATTTGCAGAAATGTGAGGGGAGTACTCACTTTTGTGAGATACTGTATGTACTATCAAGATGCATAAACAAGAACTATATCTGTTTCTTAATGTTTAGATGAGTCTCTTGAAACCTTAATATGGACTTTTCTTCTTGTATCTCTGATTTAGTTGTTTTTTACATTTGAAAATACTTACTGTTCTTATGATGAATGGGCAAATTAAAAGCTCAAAAATTACTTCTAATAAAATCTTGTTACCTTAACTATAAAAAAAATACATTTATGTTTTCCCTTCTCTTGCAAGTTGTCATTCTGGAGATTCAAGATTGTGTTCCATCAGTGACAGAATGCTATACATTTAATTTCACCTAAAAGCCAACTCAACCATGCCTTTTTATTTGTGTAATAAGAATGGAACAAAAGACACCTTTAATTTGGATAAACTTAAAACCTGGACTGTTTTAAACTCAAAGCTCTGCAATTATCAATATTAAATTACAAAAATTACAGTTAATCTTTTTGTGCTCTTCAATGTCTATGTGACTTTTTGATGAGCCACTGTAGACCTTTTGCAGACTCTTAATTTGTCATCAAATCACATTCACGTAAACCTTGACCTCAACAAATGTGCTGGAGTTTAGGGAACCAGCCCAGTGACCATAAGGTTGCTGGTTCGATCCCCAGTGCCAACAAGCACTTAAGCAACCCCCAGCTGCTCCACAGCTGCTGTGGATTGGGCTGCCCACCATTGCGCATCACTGCCCACTAGTGTGTGTGTGTGCTCACTAGGGTGTATGTGGTGTTTCACTTCACGTATTGGTTAAATGCGGAGGTAAGATTTCCCTGTCGTGGGGCTAATAACAGTCACTTAATAAACCCGATTTTTAATCTACCCCTAATCTTACCGCTAGTTAGAATCACCATATAAATTAATAATTTATGCATCCACAGATAATCTAAAGTGCACTATGTACATAAAGTATGACCCAAACATCAAAACTAGTACATTTATTCATTAGTACAAAATTGATTATTTGATTATTTGATTCCTTTACATGAGTCATATATTAATGAGCACACCTGCATAGACAGAGAAAGACAGCGAAAATAATAGTGAGCTAGTGGATGACACTAACTGTCCTTTTTCTGTGCTCCTCCCTGCTCCTCTCCTGTTCCACCTCGACTCCTTTTATCATCATTAGCTTCATCTATGTCTTGTTTATTCTCTGTTTCAACTTCTCTTTGATACATTCATTCGAACACTTGTACTGGAAAGACTGGCAAGCTTAACAAACCAAAAAGCATACTCATTAAGTTTTTCAGTCTTGTTAGATGCATTTTTAAATCTAGTCAAAATCAATCTGCTGTTGTACCTTTGAGGGTACATTTACATTGTTTGTACCTTGATGAACCAAAAATACACCTGCACAGAATCTCTATTTCTAACAGTGTAGTGGAACCCTTTTTAGTGCTGTACAGAACTATTATTGAAAGGGTTCTTGTGTGAACCATATACAACTGGATTTTCATTATATAGCTGAACCGTTTAACCATTGAAAGAACCATTATAGCTTTTTTGTGGTGCTCAGCAGTTCCCTTTAAGCAGCATTCTACTATTTGTAATGTCATTTTTAATTTACGCATAACAGAGCGATTCTCTTGGATAATATTTAAAAGCCGATCATACTCCCTTATAGGCACAAGAAGGATGTTTTCTGACTTCAAGAATCAAAATACTCAAGATGCCACTTTGTTGTTGAAACTTGCAGCATTAACAGCTGTGGTACACTTTTATCTCTTTGTTTGCCTCTAAGCACACTATTCACATCCTTATTTGACTTCACAGATGTAAAGGGTAGCTGCATTAAGCAATCTGTCATTCTTAATGAAGCTTTACAGCATAATGTGAGAATTGCTAAAGCATTTCTTCAACACATACAGGCAATAGTGTTGTCTGTTGCTAACAGTTTTCTTACCGTTTAGAATCACTTTTGAGAAATAGAAGGTGGTAACTGTGTTAATGTTTGCTAATATATTGCTTTTAATCATATTACTATTGCTACACCCTGCAAGCAGTGAAGACCTTATCATCCATAAACCTCCATATATTCCAGTTTCTGTATACCCTGTGGCCACTAGCTGAGGGATGGCCCTCAATAAAACATGTGATTTTAAAATTACCAGTATGATTGATTATGCCTCGCAGAAATCAATGTTGTACATTCCACACTAAGGGGAAGATGCATACATATTTTAGTTTCATTAGGTCCCAGCGATTACTGATATCCATGCCAACATATCAACTAGAATGTTTCCCAATGTGGCCTATTTCTCAGTATCAGAAAATCCATACGAAATATAAAGGTTTGTCGCAGCAGCCCCTGCAAGAGCAATGAATCAGGCATTAGCCTACAACAGCTCCAATGAAAGCACTCTGACTTTTCATTACCGGGTTAGACAACATAACAAACACTAGCACCGCGCTTCTCACAGAGAGTAGCTGAAAGAGACCAGATATGGTTGGTTCAATTAGGAATTAGCAATGGCACAAACAGTATTACTGTCACCCTAGGTTGCGCTCTGAGTCTACTAACAAAGAGAGTGGTAATGTATAGTGTGCATTATATCACACTGTTGTAAATCTCATAATTCTGAAATGGAAACTTTATAGAAGAAAAAAAAAATTCATAACTTTTGTAATACAATTTTAGGGCCACTTGTATTGAGCCATCTGACAGTAACAGTGCATTAGATTCAAAATATTTAATCTCTAGCAGTTAAACAGGTGAACTACAACACAAACAATTTTTTTACCATATGGATCCGCATTCCATTCCTGCCATCAACACTAAATATGCCCCTAGAACTGACAGTGCCCCATGAAGTTCACTGAGAGCAGGGGTGCCTGAACCTGGAGATCTGCTACACTTTGAGAATCCAACAAGGAAATAAAAAAATTGCACCTTTAAACCTTCACACAACATAAAAGGCAGCTAATATTTTTTTAATGACAAACAAACAAACAAACATGTTTGGATTGTGGTATGTAACACTGGTGTTTGAGAATCTCTATTGTTACATTAACACATGAACTAACTTTCCTGAGAATATTTAACTGTTTATTTAATATAGTGGTTGACATTCTCTGTGTGTTTCTGTCCATGTGATGACTGTGGACCTTTCCTCTTTGTGTGTCCCCTGTTCTCTAGTATAATTAGAGAGATATGGCATGCAAAGCAAAGTCAATTAAATGATGGTGTAATAGGGGCAGCTATCACCGAGATTTCCAAAACATCCCTGTTGCCTTGGTCACTTGCTTGACCTTTAATTATCTTCTTTGGGTGAAAAAAAAAAAAAAACAGCACTGATAAAGACAAAAACCAGTGGACACACATTGCTATCTCTTTTCAATTACCCTAGTCATTTGATGAGTGGCGGCAAAGAGAGAGGCTTGATATTTATCAGCATTATCTGTGTTTTATTTTTCCCCTTCAAAAAGGTGGACAATGACGACATACAGCCCACTTAGGCTTGAAACATCTGTTGTGGTGTTGTGATTGTGTAAGATTACTGATTTTTGTGTTCATCATTCATCACTGACATTTGTCACTGACAGTCCTGATGAGTGCTGTACCTCAATATCAGGAAAACTGCTTTGCGAAAATTAATTTTTAATTTTTAACAATGAACTGAAACCCCTTGCTAATGGCTTAGGCACTTATGTATTTAGTCCTCCAGATAGCCTAGAGGAATATTTTATCTGAAAAAATCGGTTCTACTCACCCATTTCATCTATAGACCAAAAGCGGGGTGTTTCTATGCCTAGGCGATATCTAAAAATATTTATCACTACATGTTAGTTAATAAATTTGTGATTATTGATACTATCAGCACTCCTTACCATCATGTGTACATTTTATTTAATATTATTACCTTTTTTTCTGAGAACATAGGCTGTCGGCAAGGATCAGAAGAACTTTCTCTCCAGGTTAGAGCTATTATGTGAACATGCAGTCGTTTTAGCTCATTTATTTTTGATTTCATTCACATAGAGTAAAATAAGGTGTAGCAGAGAGAAATAACACAGGCAATTCCTTAACAAACCTCTCTCTTTCTAACTATCTCTCAGAACGAAATGACTACTTGTGCCCACACACTTCTAAAATAGTTTTTAAAGCTTTTTAAAGGTAAAGTAATCCTCTTCAATTCTGTCTCAGTTCTTTTCCCAAAACGGCTATTCTCGCTTTTTACACAGCACCATCGGTTGACTAGTCCATCATCGACAATATCCAATTAAAGCACCCAGGTCTACTTAATTCTTCTGTTACTTTGTAATTATGATGGTAGTTACCTTCCATTTCAATCCTGCTTTTAACAAGCCCTCGTCAACTTGACCTTACCATTCCCTTATGCTGAGCAGTCACTTATGTAACATAATTGGGACACACTTCTAAGTGGTGAGTTAAAGTTAACAAAGAAATGTTTAAAAAGTGGTGTAAAAATGGCATTATTACTTCTCTCCAGCCCCTGAAGGCCTAACCAGTGAGCACGCTCACTTGGCTGTTACTTAGATACCACAGAGAAAGAAATTCTGATTGGACTGTTTTCTGCTGAGTGTTTCAAGATGGTACATTTCCAACAAAAACAAAATAGTATTAGTACAATGCTATCAGAATTTAAATACAACAACCATGATGATTCAAGTGATTCCAATAAAGGCCCAACATCCTACATTTTTGTTCTATTGGGTTTTTTACATGACCATTTTCCAACCTCTCTTTATCCCTTACAATGAAACAGGCTATTTTAGTTACTGTGCCTTCAGGGCTGAAATAAGGATTAATGAGCTCTGTTGTGTTTTGATTGTCCTGTACTGTGCTTCATTCAAAAAGCACTGAAACAGAGAGACCTTATAATTTCAATCTGAATGGGTGGAGCTAAGCTACTGTAGGCTAGGCAGATATACTTCTTTTAAAAAAAAAAATCAAGAGAAAGGCAGTTTTCCATGATATGGGCCTTTAAATAAAATGAACTGCACATTACAGACATTTATTTTTCAGTTCCCAGAAATCATTAAGCCTTATGAAAGCTGAGCAGGCAATGAAGGTTCCCCACTGGTATACACATATACTATAAAATGTCCTTGATGTGCTATAATGGTATAGTGTTCTGACTTAAGGCCACCATGCTGTGAAAGCTTAGTGCAGACCACTAATAGCTAATAATACTGCTCAAATCTTCTCACCCTCCTCTGTAAAGTGACCACTTCAGTCATCAGTGCTGTTGCAATGAAGACTGCATGACATGGACATAATATAACATTGCAGGTATTTTGCTACATGTTACATTATTTTGCAGCATTCAAAAGAGAGGTTCTGCCACAGGCTGCAGTCTGCTTCTGCTCGTAAATAAAGCTAGCTATACAGCCCCTGTGATTTATTTATGATCAGGAAAATGCTCTGGCAAAGCATAAAAAAAAAAGCTGAAGTTTGAAGTAAATTCCCACTGCTTACTTTATTTGTTTCCTCTTGTAGCTCGTGTGGGAATAAACTCAGTTTGGCTTTGTTTGATCATCTTCTTTTCATATCAGCACATGTTAGTAGTACTCTATGGAAATGGTTAAGCTTAAAGTGTCTCAATGCTGGAGGACTACAAGTTGAAAAACACCATACATAAATCCTCCGTCATAGTGTAAGGTGAGTTGGAGCAGTAAAAACTCTGCAGAGCTCCTCAAGGGCTTAGTTTAAAGATAGTTTTCCAACCTTAAGTGAAGTGCAGCTTAAAAAAGCATCAGTTTTTGCCACAGGCACAAAGATGTTAATAGATTTCAGTAAATTAATTGCAATTATTGAATGGCAGTTACTGATATTTGGCAACACCACTCACATTTAATGGCTTTAGCTCAGCTTAGGCTGAGCAGTTTTCATTATGATCTTGATGTTCATTTGTTCATGTCCTTTTGTCAAAGCTCATTGTGCTGTCACTTGAAGGTGGAAGTTTGGCTTGCAGCCTTCTTTCAAACACCAGAAGTCTTTTATTTTATTGAGGGTACCTTCAGCAAATGATTGGTGTAATAGTGTGTTTTGTCCTATTAAACGCTGAGCTTGCCGCAAGGATATTGCAACGATCAAGTCAGAAATGCTAGTGGCAAGCTTGAGCAAGTTATATTTATATAGTAATAAAACCTACAGTACTTAGAAAACATGCATTTACCTGCTCAGCCCTGTCTTTTTCCTTACCTTAACCTTTAAAGTCCCAGGTTTATTACATACTAACAATACAGTAACTATAGGGATTTCAATGCAAACTGCTTGAGCTATTCTTAGTGTATAGAAGCCTGTAATAAAACTTTAGGCCTGCTGGTGCATCCTGGCCATATTAGAGGTTAAAATATAATTACTAAACTTCAAAAATTACATTATTTTTTGCATTCATTTATGAATTCATTTAAAATCTCATACATCCATTATAGTTTATGAAACATCCCTTAATGTTTGCTCAACCCTGTTACTTGAACAAAATGTAAGCATATTTTTGAGTGGTTAAACATTTTCTCAAATTTGGTATTGAAAAAATAGAATAAATGAATGAATGTATGTTAAGATTCAGAAGTATGAATGTATGTATGTATGTTAAGAGCCACAAAGGCTAAATCACAATGTGACAACGTGGAATCACACATATCACCTGTCAGTATGTTCTTATGTGAATTCTGCTGACCAAGGTGGCAAACACTGAGTCTGCAGAGTTAATGGTAAATTGATGCTTGTTGTGAATAGTGTAAAGACAGTGTCAAGCTGTCTGGCCAGTCTGGCTTAGGCCATAAATTATGAGTGTTGTACTCCTCTATAGTTTTATTGCTGTAAAAGGAAGGTGGTCATTGAAAAAGGTCTGTTTTACCCCTATCTCTAGAAACAATGACAACAACCAGCCAAGGGACCTTTTTGCCAGGAGTGTGACCTCTCTCTTGACCTACTGAGGTCCCATCAAACCACAATCACACAGCATTCAGTGGAAAAAGACGAATGTCACAATTTCATAAAAAGACAATTTCCATTAACAACATAAGAATCAGAATTTCACAAGACATTCTCACATCCTGTGCCATATGTTGTTCTTGTAATGCTATCACATTGTATGAATGCATAGACAAAACATGGTTTCATCTCAAAATTAACGTAAAATAGTTCCGATAGATTGAGATGATTTTCAAAGCCATATGAGATGGTGGTTGCAGGATTTCCAGTTGTCACAGTACAAACCTGATATGAGATGAGTAGTGAGACTGAAATAACTAATCAGAGAATTCATCAGCATTAAGGACCAGACGTGACAGCGACTCAGACACTTCCCATGACTAAACCCCATCAGTCACAGCGCCTCAGGTTTCACTTTGAGTTGTGAATTGAGGGTCACCTCATTTCCAACTGTCAACTTCTGAGTTGGACCTGAGTTGGATCTTATTGATCCCATTCTAAACTTGATCAGAATCTTTCTTGTCAGATGATAACTTCTCGATCTCAAAGGTGCACTGGGTCTTTCTCCTTTGATTTCTGAGGAAAACTGACCAATGCTAGTGGCCAAGCCTTTCAGTCTCAACCTAAGGACCATCTAGACCATAAGCCTAAAGTTTTCTTCTCCAGTGTCTGCTTATGATGCAGTAGCACTCTAGAACCAGATTCAGTGTAAACTGACCAATGCTAGTGGCCAAGCCTCTCAGTCTCAACCTAAGGACCATCTAGACCATAACCCTAAAGCTTTCTTCTCCACTGTCTGCTTATGATGCAGTAGCACTCTAGAACCAGATTCAGTGTAAACTGCAGATCAGTGGCCACCAAACTTGGTCCTGGATATGTACTATCATGTAAAGTCTAGTTCAATATCACCTACTCCTGCTAATTTAATTTTGCCAACTGTGTTTTGCACACTGTGGAATTAGACCTCTGCATTTAACCCATCTGTGCAGTGAAACACCCACATGCATGCACACTAGTGAACACACACACTAGGGGGCAGTGAGCACACTTGCCCGGAGCATTGGGCAGCCCAATCCACGGTGGCCAGGGAGCAATTGGGGGTTAGGTGCCTAGCTCAAGGGTCCTTCAGTCATGGACTGTCAGCCGAGGGGCTTGAACCAGTGACCTTCCGGTCACAGGGCTGGTTCCCTAACCTCCAGCCCATGACTGCCCCTAATGAACCCTCTGGGGTCTGTGAACTGGCCCATGCATTAAATACATAAAATGTTTCTATTGCTATTGCTCTATGTTTGTTTCTTTATCCATCTGTCTTTATCTAGTGGTAATACAACACAGAAACACAGATCAAGCATTTCCAGATTTATACGGCTGTGCAGAGGGGTTGAAATACACACCTCTCACCATGTGTAATATGTAGATTTATGTGTCTGTCTACATTTTTGGTTGATCTATGGACGCTCAGGAAATCACTAAGTACTGACCCATTACATCAGAAACCCTTAAGTTTTCCTTTAGCCTACATCACAGAAACATGTAAAATGGTGTACAAAACATTTACAGTCTCTGAAGTTGCTGCAGTAGTTTACAAAGTAGCGATGATGTTATATGGAAGTGTCTTTACAGGTGAATTTAAGAAGATATGCAAAAAATGAAAAAAAAAACTTCAGAGGGTTAACTTCTTCAGATGTCTGTGATTGGTTAGATCAGATGCATTAGACTTTGGTGAGGGGAAGAGTTGCAGATTTGAGCCAAATTCTAAAGGAAAGTAGATTTCTAGGAGAAGAGTTGGTGACCTCTGCTCTAGGTAGACGTTTATTGTTGCTGTTTGCAATTTTCCATGGTGTGTTAACTAATCTGACTCCTAGTTTTCACTGGGGTAATTTAATAGTGCTGTCTCTTTTGATCTTTCTTATAGAGATATGTGTATATCTCTTCGCGTTCTCATAGTTGTTTCAGTTTGTTTATCTCACTGTGTGTGCTACGGTCCCTTTCTGTAATGTACATCGTGCATTATTCCTGTCTTTGATTAAACTGTGAATTCCAAGAGTTCTAATAACTAAGAACTAAGATTTCGCTCAGATATTGGGAAGCTGATTACTGTTTCACTTGTTATATACTGTCCCTTTAGAGTTGCCAAGTATTTCTCATTTGGACACTATTGTACTATTGGACTGATGCCATGCATACTAGAATTCCTGTTATTATTAATAATAATTTGTAACACCTTAATGAATTGTAATAATTAATTACCAAGAGCTTTTTAAAATAGACAGGCCTTATCAAAGTAAATATTTTTTTTCAGTGAATGATATCATTGGTCCATCCCTGTGTCAGTTACTGATTACCACTCAGATATTGGTGGTTATAATTTGATATATGACAGTTTTCTGATTTAAAAAAGCTGTTAAGCTGTTTAAAATGCACCATAATTATATGCTACATTATGTCAATACAAAATAGGAGAAAAGGAAAATGTGAATATTGTGCAATGACAAACTTGTGTGCTGTCTGTTTGGTTCCGCTCTGCCACAACTCCTATTCTGAACCACTGCTCAGTCATGATGCTGAGTAAATTTCTTCCAAGCACCAACTGGATCAGGCACTGATGTTTTTAACTGTCAGAGTTAGAATGCCTCCTTAATCATTTCAGCTGGATATTTAAATGCTGTGAAAGATGCAAAATGTGGCTTAATTTTTTAAGTACCATGTTCTCTGTTATGCCTTGATTACTTTTTTAGTAAACATATAAGCGAGACAGCATGCGGGTGTTTGAAAGCCCACAAAAGCTCAGAGGCTCGAAGAAACTGACACTTTGAAAACACTACACTAGGACTCATGCTGGAATGAACTGAATGTGTAAACTCTAAACGCTTTTATGCCAGACGAGCAAAAGCAATACAAAGTACAAAGGGAATATCTGTGCTAACATCTTGGTTCCAATGGCACCGTAAACTGAACAGAATCATGTCTGAGTCTTTTCATTTAATGACTGATGGCTAGAGTTTATAGAGTTTAAACAAAGTAGTAACTAGTATTGTGAACATGTGCTCAAAGAGTCTACTACACTCTTAAAAAGATAGTTCTTCAAGGGTCCTTTAGTAAAAGAAATGGTTTTGCTT
This sequence comes from Pygocentrus nattereri, assembly GCF_015220715.1. Taxonomy (NCBI): domain Eukaryota; kingdom Metazoa; phylum Chordata; class Actinopteri; order Characiformes; family Serrasalmidae; genus Pygocentrus; species Pygocentrus nattereri. Next base: position 21,209,573 of record NC_051236.1, read on the forward strand.
AGAGCTTTGATTTATGCATGGATGCATGTTTTTATGGTAAAAAGTTCTTCAGATTGATGGAGAATAATTTGTATATCACTGCTGTCGGAACAAAACCTTGTATCTCCAGTTTTGTCAATTTTCAGTTTTTGACATCATTTGAAAACGCTTGTTGCCCTTTATGCTGTGTGTAAATTTCATGACGAATGGGCCAAAAGAATTGGCCCAAAATGACTTGGAAAGATGTCTGGTTCCATTGACATACATTAAAACTAAAGTATGTTTTTTCCTTCTGCTGTAAAGTTTCTATTTAGGAGATACAAGGTTTTCATCTGACAGCAACAATATGTTTCTATATAAAACCTTTTGAAAAGTGGTTCTATATAGCAGATAAACAGGTTTCCAATTGCTGCAAGCTTGGCAACGTAACAATATCTTTTTACTGCTACATAGAATAATTTTCAATCAACCTGAAGAACTATGTCAACTTGCAAAGAACCATTTAAGCATGCAATTATTCTACACACCACTTTAAAAAAGATGGGTTAAATAAAGGGTTCTTTAGTAAAGACAACGGTTTTATTTAGAACCATGAATACTCAAAGAGCCATTTGCATGCTTAATTGCATCTTTGAATGGTGAAAAAGTGTTTTAGGTTGATGGATGATGTATTGCTCCTTACAGAACATGTTTAAACTGGTTATTTACAGCATCAAGAGGGTTCTTCTATTGCTGCAAAGTAATGATATGTAATCATTTTTCATCAATCTGAAGAACCATTTCACCATGCAATAGAATAGTTAAGCTTGCAATGATTCTGTACACCCTCCTAAAAAGATGGTTCTTCAAGGGTTCTTTAGTAAAGAAAATGGTCCTGTGTAGAACCATGAATACTCAAAGAACCATTTACATGCTTAAATGCTTCTTTGAATGGTGAAAGTGTTCTTCAGATTGATGGATACTGTGTTGTTCTATACAAAGCCTGTTTAAAATGGTTCTATATGGCACCAAAAAGGGTTCATCTATTGTTGCAAGCTTGACAACCTAACAATAGCAAAACTCTTTTTGCTGCAATATACAATAATTTTCCACCAATCTGAAGAACCATTTCACCATGCAAAAAACCATTTAAGCATGCAGTGGTTCTTTATACACTCTTTAAAAAGATGGTTCTTCAAGGGTTCTTTCGTAAAGACAATGGTTCTATCCAGAATCATGAATAAACAAATTTGCATGCTTAAGTGCTTTTTGGAATGGTGAAAGGGTACTTCAGATTCATGCATAATGTGTTGTTCTATATACAACCTATTTGAAAATGGTTCCACATAACACCAAAAAGGGTTCTTCTATTGTTGCAAGCTTGATATCAGGTTCATGGTTCTATCTAGAACCATTATCTTTACTGAATAACCCTTGACAAACCATCTTTTTGAAGAGAGTAGAACTCATGGTTCTATCTAGAACCATTGCCCTCACTAAAGAACCCTTGAGAACCCAGAACCATCATTTTAAAGAGTGTATGAAACACCAAAAAGTAGCATTAATTAAGCATCGCTTCCTCTGTGCCAGACACTATGGCTTCAAATAAAATAAATAAATAAGTAAAAATCCAGGGTTACAGGCTAATGGCCATGCATATGAGCTATTCATTAGTCAGGAAATCTTTAAAGGTGAGTAACATTGTTTGATCTTGTTGTTCTTAGAGGCTAATGATCAGTCTGCAGTACATCAGCCTCCTTTGTAGACACCTCTGACAAGTAGCATCGGAATAAAGCAGGAGAAAAACAGAGCATAGATCTTTGCATTAAGAATCATAGGTAGAGGTTTAAAGATTTATTTCTTCTTACAATGACTTTGATTTCCTCTCTCATTGCCTGAAGTTTCAACTTTAATTTCGGTTCCTGCGCTGACAGATCCTGGCATCAATAATAATCAGGCTGCTGCTGCTGTCCTCAGATGCCAGGACGTTGGATTTAATCACACGATTCAAGAGAGGCAATCGGGTAAAACCAAGTGAGCAAAGCAGCTGAGGAGAGCTAACACTGCCTGTCCCACTGACACTAAGGCATTACCATCAAAATAAACATATCTAGAGTGGAATATTCCCTCTTTGGCGGTACAAGTATTCAGAAGGCTGAGCATCTGGGTCTGTGTTAATTAACTTGGCATTAGCCACGTTCGGTTTTGTTTAGCGCCGAGCTCATGGGGCTGTTTTAGAACTGTTAATTTAAGCTCGAGGAACATGGGAATGCCTGTGCCTGATTTGAAGAGAATTACAGCCAGGCTTCCCTTGTGGAAGAGCCTCTCCTGAAATTTCACAGTAATTTAACAGTGCTGTCAATCAGAGTTTCCTTAACATTCCCATATGCCATTGCAGTGACAGGAAAGGAGAATGACAGAGCGGGGGAGAGGAAACAGTGGTCATTGTGTGCATTTCCCCTCGCAGCAGAACAGGTGTCCAATCTACTTTGCCTCTAAATGCCTCCAAATGAATCCAGGAAAACATGCAAAAGATATACAGGTGATTATATAATATACAAACATAATGACTGAAATGGCCATCAATTTTGTTTAGATTTATTGCAACATGCTAGAAAACCTGAGACAACGTTGCAATCATCATCAAACCTTGCTTCTCCTAATTGATAAGTAAAGGGGAAAAAACATAGTTAACATTTAATTGTGGTTGATATAATGAGATTTTATTCTTGGTGGTTTTCTATTGGTCCATTTTTCATGAAATGATGGGTTTCCAAAATGCATTAAATAAATTAATAATAATAATAATAATAATCAATTTTCTTTTCTCTTTTTAATGGTATACATTGTTGTTAGTGTGCTTTACACATACAAAGCATAGCAATGCTACATTATGATATGATAATCTTCTTTAGAGAAATAATATTAAAAGACAAAGTTAACAAAGTTTTTATTACAAATGAATACACAGCATTTTGAAATGAAACTGCTCAAATGTGAGCAAACATACATTAAATACAATTATATAAATATTTTGTTGTTCCTCAAGATTACTTCTTTCCATGGTCTTGAGAGCTCACAGATGCATTCTTACATTAAAGTTATGCTGATATGTCAATAATTCTTGATGTCACTTTATATTAACAGGCCATTATTAATATCTAATAGTTTATCAATGACTTTTAACAAGGAAATAATAAATGCTTTAATTTCAGTTATTAATTATTTTAATTATTGACATGCAAATAAACGTGTTTTAACAACTGTTTGTTAGTACTTGTTCCGATATTTATACTCATCTGCTTATTATACTCAAGTTAAACAACTTTGTATAAAATGTTTATATAAAAACAATTCCTACTCTCTGTGAATAACTACTGATTAGACATCACAGTAAAGCAACATATGGCTCCATCACAATACTGAAATGCCATCAAAATTATGCTGCCCAACCTTAGAAATGTTTTTAAATGCTTTTAACCCCTTAAAATTCCAGGCTTAATGCATACTATGCTTAATGCATGCTTCAACTTTAGCATCTTTCTCTTCAAAAGTATCAAGAAAGTGCTATCAAGTTGGCGTATTTGGGGCAGTCATGGGCTGGAGGTTAGGGATCCAGCCTTGTGACCGGAAGGTTGCCGGTTTGATCCCCAGAGCCAACAGCACATGACTGAGGTGTCCTTGAGCAAGACACCCAACCCCCAACTGCTCCCCGGGCGCTGCGGATTGGGCTGCCCACCACTCTGGGCAAGTGTGCTCACTGCCCCCTAGTGTGTGTGTGCTCACTAGAGTGTATGTGGTGTTTCACTTCACAGATGGGTTAAATGCGGAGGTGAAATTTCCCCGTTGTGGGACTAATAAGGGAATCTTAATCTTACTAAGGCTTATTATTCGGGAACTACAGGGACTTCAGTGCAAACCATCTGAACTATTCTTCGATTATAGAATTGTAGTAAAACTCTGGGTCTGCTGGTGGGCCCTGGCTATTTAAGGGGTTAAAGGACAACCATTTTATGAATAAATTGTAAATACAATCATATTATAATAAGGGTCCAGGTACCTTTTAAAGAGGTATATTAGCCATTTAAAAATGATAAACTAAAAAACACATTAATCAAAAATGAGCAAGATAATGAATAACTACTTCATCATTTAAAATATAATGTAAACAATTATGAAGTAGTTTTTCATAATGATTATCACTTGTTTATATGCAGTTATTTATATGCATAATTGAAGTTGTACCACTGTTCAACTGTCAGTTATGATAATCAAGCAATTTGATCCTAAAACAAACTACTACTAAAGATTAGGATGAAATGGAAGCATTTATTAATAAATACGTAACAGTGGATGGACCATCAATGCTTTTTGCCCTCTTCTTTAGTGCCACTTCAAATCCACAAATGAATAAAGTAGTTTGATTTACATGGTTACCAAACTAGTGAACACAGTACATGATTTTCAAGCCATCATTCAATAAATGTCAAACTATCTATCAAGCAATTGAGCAATGTTAAAAAGTGCTGCTAACTAGGAAAGAGGAGTTGGTTTGCATTAGCTCTGCTAGCATGCTAACAGCTCTGTCCACCACAGAACATTGAATCTGAACTGAAGAACCGACAGACGTTTAAATGATTAATAATAGGCAAAATCAAATCTCTGCTGTGTTTCAATCTGTACACTGACATTACCATTAGCTTAGTGAGCAGGATACAGACCAAAACAGTGCAACCCATCAAAGATCAGGCATGATTCTAAAAATTGGTGCTATGTTAACACAAATTTGGAGGATAACCATTTTTAAGAGCGCAAAAGTAAGTCGAAATCAAACCTGTTCTGTGGTGTTTGGGAAACAGTTAGGAGGCCAAACATGCCACACCACAGTACAGGCTCGGTTGTATGTAACTGATGCTAAAATACCACCCATTTAGAGTGCAAAGTCGAGTGACTGGTGTTGGAGTGAAAGCTGAAATTGAATGTGCTCTGTGGTGTGTGCAGAGAATGTGTGGCTCTGATGTGTGTAGCTCTTTGCTGTGGTTGAGCTGCTATCATGCTTAGTTTTTCTGAGGTTTTTCCTGGGTCTGATTTCTCCTCTTTTCTGTTAGTACCACATCTCTATGAGCTCCCACACGACCAATCAGTGAGCCTCTTAAATCTAAATGGGTGGAATGTCTTTATTATCCATTCAGACATGGAATAAAAATGAGACCCATCATCATTTTGAAGTACAGTCATCATTTTAAAATGTCGTCATTATTTTTACATAATGAGGTATCGTATTACCGTCATACCACCCAACCGTACTTTGTACTCATCTCCACATTGTTTTGAAGGAGCTCAAACTACAGTGCATTTGGGACAGTTGTCATCAGAATCTATGCATTGCATTTTTTTACGAGGTCATTTCTTAAAACTCAGCAGTGGTCAATAGTGTTTTATGGTTTCAGCAGCCAAAGGGCAGTGGTAAGGTTAATAACGAACTATACTGCCCTGAAATGTGTAAATTTGCGGTGTCCACCACATCCTCAATAGCCTTCATATTGCTTGGGAGCAGGGATGTGCCTGAAACAGGCTGTAAATTGAATTTTAATGGAGCAATATAATATGCTGAGTCATGCACTTTTTTTCAGCTGCTCTTCCCAACACTGTCACCAAGCAGTCAGTCTTATGACCCTGAATTATCCCTGTCATCTTGCTCCTCACAGATTTATCCAATCAGCCTCTGGAGTGCACACAGAAGGCTCTGGATTTACGCATGCCGCTGCATGTTAGAGTAAGTCCACAAACTGTACTTCATTTGTTTGCTTTCAACAAATCGAGTCTTGGTGTTCCGACTTTCTGACGTAAGCACTACTTTGCTTCTGATGAAGAAGTGCATCTGTTTTATGATTGCAGAAAAACATCTGTTGGCTTGTCAGGCAGCTGTCCAAACTATTGATTTTTGTAGTGGGGATAGATCAGTGGTCAGAACAAGGGTGTTGCACTTTTCTTATTTCCACAAAAAGAGATACTGCCAACCCAGAAAGTGTACAGGCAGGGGTAGCCACATATGTTGTTGTCGGTTCCAATGAGACGAGGAAAAAAGTAACAAATCCACGTTACCCTCTGCATTACATCATCTCCTTGTTTCTTTGCAGCATGCTGCTATGGTACAACCCTGATGTGATTTCACACACTTTTATTCAGCTTCAGTCTGTGTCAAAGCTTCATTCACTATTTATAGAAATGATGAAGCTCATATCTCTACAGTTACTGTGATATTTACAGTACTGTGAGAAATCAGAGATCAGAGATCCTTATTTGAATTCCAGCATAAATGGAAACCATACAAATGATCAATTTCTCAGTGTCAGAAAAACAAGCATATTTAAGCATATTAAACATATTTAATATACAATTACACAGAAGCATCAACAAATACACACCGTTGAATGCAAAAGTTTGAACACCTCTGGTAAAATGACGTTTTGTTGATTTTCTAAGTGAAAATATGTGAACACAATATTTTACTTTGTATTTTTACATTTTACTGCGCAATTTCTATTTATTTGTGTTCTATTTATTAAGTGTACTATACTGGGGGGGGAAGTAAAATGTAGTTTAACATATTCCATTTTTTTGCACAGATCACATTTTAGATATTAAATTCCAGTTTGTTAAATTCAGCAGTTAAACAGTAAATGTGTATTAAGATGTGCAGAAGTGTTGTCATGACTGGCTCCTCCCACACGTCCATGTGCTTTTCTGTTTACTTTCTGGTCGTCCACATGCCTCTTTGTTTTGATTCCTTGATGTCCTGCCCCCTTGTTTCACTACTTCACCCTTGCTTGTTTACACCTGTTTCCCACCTGTCCCTCATCATCCCTGTGACATATGAGCTCAGTGTTTGCCGTGGTCTGTGTTGGTCTTTGTTTGATGTGCTGATTGAATTGTATGTATTGTTTGTGCTGTTTGGAATTCTGTGTTTTGTTTCGTTATGTCTGTCCCTCCTGCTCTTTGTGTTGGCTATTTGAACCTGGACTGCTATGACCACGACCCTGGATTTGCCCAGAATAAATCTCGCTTTTCTCAGCACGTGCGTCTGCTTCATTGCTCCACGTTACAAGTGTGTTCTGTGTAGAGGATGTGTTAACTTAAAAAATCAGCAAAGGTTTGACCAGAGGCACCCAAAATTTTGCATATAACTGTAACTTTATACATTTCAGTACTTGTTGTGTCCAACTTTCAACTTTATTACAGTTTCCATTCTTTTTGCTTTCAGTTCTTCAGTGAAATTTGCAGGGATATTTTTCCACACCTCCAAAGTTCAGCCTTAGAAATTCGCTACAGTTTTTTGCCTCTCATGATCCAAGTAATCCCAAATACATTCAGTGATGATGACTCTGGGGTGGTCAGTCCATTGTTCAGCAGTAGTCAGCTGTTCTTTCACAGTGGAAGGATGGACAGAAACACCTGTGGGTTTTTCAGATCTGAAGCAAGAGTGGAGTTTGATTTTCAACTCTCTCTCAAAGATGAAAGCTTTAAGTACTGTTTATTTCATTGTGGCAGTTTTGGTGGTCTACCAGTTTTTCACCAGTCCAATTTTCTCAGCAATTTTTTTAAATTTTCTGGAAATGTACTTATTAACATTCCCCTGGACTGTGGACTGTAACACAGTACTGTATCACACATTGTGGAGTTTTACAAAATACAGGATTTACAAAAATAGCACCGGGCATCAGTAAAATTACTTCAAGGGCTGAAACAGTATTTAAGAGTTATTTTTGAACACAAAAGAACTTTTATTTAGGTGAAGTGTAAAACTGTCAAAAGGGCTATAAAAGCTGTTAAACATTTTAATGAGTCGTTAGCTTTCTTCAGTCCACCAAGAAAACCTCTTGTGAGGTACATCTAAATTACAATTTTATCACATTGAGTGCATAAACACTTGAATTGAGATGCTCCACAATGACCTTTTAATACAATTCAACTATTTTTTAACAATAATACCGTCCAATTATTAATAGTGGACAGTCAAGCAAGTGTGGGTTCATTATTTTATCCCACTAAAAAATCTAAAATGAAGTATTATTCAATATTCAGTGGGCTGCATTCAGGAGGCTGGTTTTTATATGTAAGGCAGTTACATCCAGTCTATTACTTCAGTTAGATGCAGAATGTGATTCCTCTGCCCGAGCATGGAAAAAAGCAGCTTAAGCTATCTGTTTGGAGGTTATCACTTATCGGAATCCAGTAGAATTAGTCACCACATCACTGAACAGGGAGATTAGTATAGTACCTGCCTGAGTTGAAAAGCCCTTTATCACTTTCATTATATCATATTTTTAATGTTGAACAAAACACCTTGCGGCATCTTGCAGGCAAAAGAAAAAAAAGTGTCTGGCAGTAGCAGCTCATTCAGATAAGTTATTACAACAAGAAATACCCCCCAGAATCAAAAAGAACCCTTGTTTTTCTCAGCAAGGCAATCTGAACAGCAAAATCAATGAAAACGTCTTTGGGATGTACCAGTAAAAAGAGTATAACCACATAAAACGAGAGGAACTCTTCAAAATAATAAAAAAGTTTTTGCTTAACGCCCCAGCGGAAAGACTGAGCTTTGTTAAGGTTTAATCGTAATTCAATCCATGATAACGACCACAATGAGAATTCCATTTCAATGGTCTATCCACTAGCAGATGAGGCTATCACCAAAGGAGATAGCATGCATTAATCCATGCAAGGTATTGTATGTTTCTCGTCAGCTCTGAGGGCACTGCATAATCCTCCCAGTTTTAAATGTAAAACAGACCCTAACTGCCCTGCTGATGGTTTTCTGCAAAGCGATAAACCTGCACGGATAGAGCTGAGGTGAAACTGCGCTTAGTCCAACAGAGCTAAATTCATTTTGCCAGCTCACGGAATGGAGTTATCTGAATCAACTGTCCTATATTCACCAAGGGATATTGAGGAAAGCCAAGGTCAAATTACATGGGATTCGGAAAGCATTAAATTTCTCTGGCAGAGAAAAGTTTTCCAACTCCAAAAGAGATAATCACAACCTCCTTGTGAGCTCAGGAGGGACAGAAGAGCTGAATAGGATCCATATTCTCCATGTAAATTTAAAAAATGAACAACAATCAAGAGGCACAACTTAGGAAATGCCTTTTGTAAGGTGTTCTACAATGGTAATCTCATGCTGATGAAGGGAATTAACTGAAAACCCTGAGAGCGATTCACAAACCCTTTGATCATTTATCTTGTAGTTTCAATGTCATAAGAGCGTCTGATCTTTAAGGTCTTCCCTCTGTAGAATAGCACATTGACGTGACTGATGTTATGTTAGCCTAAGAGCACCAGCATCAAAAGAGCCCGAATTAGGTCTGAGACCACTTAACATGTCTATTTATCACAGGCTCTTTGTACCATCTGTGGAGAAAAGCAAACAATAAAGCTCACTTCAACCATTTATCTTGAGGTGCCACCTCTTAAAGTGCTTAGGTGGTGTGGGATCAATCAATTTGCATTCACTTTGTCATCAAAGACAATGAGATGTATATTGATTTCAGTGATTCTCTAAGACAATGAAATCAAGACTGGCCTCGACACGTTTTTGGTTAAATGACACCATGAGGAACTTTTGACAGTTTTTATGTTTACATTTTAGTCATAGTCATTTCAAATACTTATTATGGAAATGTTTCATTGCACATTGAATAGATTTTAACTTTTTAACTGTGCATCAGTAACAACTTACCCAAAGTTAAAGGAGTGCTGATGCCACATACTTTGGGCTACAGTCATGATCTTGATCTCATTTGAAAGGTAACATTCTCAGGTTTTTGTCCTCCAAAGAATAATCGATAATATAAATAATAGATAATAGAATGGATTAGTTTATTTCCACCTTACCCATACATCTCTGAGCTGATCTCTGACTCTAGTCATGTTATCAAGACCACATGTTCTAGATTATAATGTCTCTGTGGATAATAGCAAGTCTTTGAAGGTAAGGATTGCCAGCATTTGCTCATTTGGTGCTTGTATTGCAAATAAGCTGATTGTTTCGGGAATCGAATCCAGAGATTTCAAGCTTTTCTACAATAGATTCCATTACCATATTGCTGAATATATGATACATAAACAAAACTGGAAGAGAATGTTTTGACATAAGTATACAGGGACTGATAGTCATCAACAAAATGTTAGACAGTAATAGCCTGCTTGAGTATTATTAAGACATGATGTTGTTGCCTGGTGTAAAGCTAAAAAGACACTTCTAGTAAAGGCAGTATTGCATTAGTAATTCATTCCCTGCTAACAAATTACTTTACAGTGTAACTACAGTTAACTGTTTCATAAATAGTAATAACAGGGTTTGAAACTGATTCGAAGTATTTACTTCTTTTAGAATTGAATGCACTTTTATTTAAACAACCTTCAGCCTGTCAGTCAGCTCATCAGATAAAACAGAACAAAAAACTCTCAATGGAAATATCTACCATTCAGGAAATGCTAAAGCATCCATCTAAAAACAACTGCAAAATGTTAGCAGTGAGCCTTTATCCTCAGCAGAGAAATTAATAACATGAAATTAAACCTGTTTTGAGGGGTGTGGAGCTGCTATCACACTAGCTAAGCTGGCATTATCGCTGCTAACAGCTCCACTCTATCCTACTTAGTTGGTTAGCACTGTTTAACATTTAGCTATTGTTGAATAGTTGAGCTGATACTAGATAACATTCGATTAGTAATGACTTGATAATGTGCTGGTTAACCCCTTAAATGGCCAGAGACCACCAATAGGTCTCTAAGTTCTAAGAATAGCTCAGCCAGTTTAGTCCCTGTAGTTACTGAAGAGTAGGTTCTAGTGTGTAATAAGCCTGGAATTGGAAGGGGTTAATATGAATGTGAACTGGAATCATTTTATCATTTTGAAACTACAACATACACGTTGTGTAACAGACATTATTTCCGTATTCCAAGCTATGCAAGCTCTGTTTATTCAACAGTTATTTAATTCCGGTTTCATTGTTTGTAATAAAGGCCCTGTAAAATAAAAATGTATCTATTTTCTGTCACCTCTGGCTTGCTCACTGGGGGATATATGTTGTAACTATGTGTTTTCAAACTTCTGTAAAGCTGCTTTGTGACAACATTGTTGTAAAAAGCGCTATACAAATAAACTTGACTTGGCTTGGCTTCTGTAATAAAACTGATTTATAAAATTAAATGTCAGAAATGTATATATTGAAACTCAAACACTGTAAAACTGTCCTGACAAATAGTGAAGTCAGTCGTGTGTAATCAGACGATCAGAATTACGCTGGGGCTTGGTGAATTATGAGTTCAGCACCATGGACAGTTCCTGTTTTGCTGAGAGTCCAGAGCCGTTCCGCTGTGGCTTTAGCTCATCCATCACGATCTGTTCTCTGATAACACACACACACAAACACACACATATACACACACACACACACACACGCACACACACACAGCACAGATCGGTGTCCCTGCAAATCACCAGAAGACAAACAGCCTCTCTTTGCCAACCTCAGCGATGGATTTGTTCAGTGTGTCAGTGGTTAAAGAGTAGTGCTCGCTCTGAACACTGCAGACAGGTTTTCCCTAAAACTCTCAAGCAGCCAAAAAAAAAGAAAAAAAAAGACTAAACATATCTAAAATGACATCAGGAACATGTCCAGGAGTAACAGTGCTGAATGCTTGTCATTTGCCATTTCCTCTCTTGTTATAAGACATGATTCATACTCGTTGAGGAATTTGAATGGATGCATTGGGGGGGGAATCAGAAGCATGATTTTATTACCTGCCTCTGCAGTCTGACTCACTCTTCCAGCATAGATGAGGGCTAGGGTCCAAAGAAGGGAGCGCAGCACCTACACACGTTAAGGGAGCACATAATGCCACAGCTCTGCCTCTTGATATGGCGCAAATATAGATCTGCTAGTATATGAAATTTTCCATTTATCTCAGGGCAACTTCACTGCTGATAAACACATACATTTTCTACTTCTGCTAAGAGATTTTACTCAACCAGGGCTACACTCAGAGCTCTTGAATTTGCTTGATCCTAATCGGTTTCATTTAAAAATCTATTAGATCATAAAGGTGGGTGACGTGGCAAAATTACAGCATCATGATATTTTCATATTTTTGTTATATACAGTGTGTATCACAATAGTTTTACTGAGTTTGCATAGGTTGGAACAGACAGAATGACCCCGTGGAGGCACATTTATTGAAAACAGAGTACATGATTTTTATTTAATGTTTCACATACACTGTGCTGCACTAAACCCAATTACACAGGATCAATTATGCTCTCTTTTTAATGAAATGCAGTGAGTCGGTGCTCTTCAAGCAACCTACTGTGCTCAGGAAAGCAATTGTTAGCATAATGTGACAATTTATCACAATAAGATAAGACACTGTTATATTACATCAACACAGTTTTTGCCAAAAGTAAGAAAAACTGAAGGACAACATTGTGTTGATCTGTCCTGTTTTAAGGTCATACTTCTATAAACTAGGAATAGCTCCATTAGTTTGCATTGAAGTCCCTGTAGTTACTGAATAATAAACCTTTGTATGTAATAAGGCTGGATTATTAAGGGGTTTAATTGAGTAAATTCACTTTAATAGCAATTTCCCCAAATGGGTTCTCTTGAGCAATGGCATCAAAGAACCATTCTGGTTCCTTAAAGAACCTTGAACAAATGAGTGAGTGCAAAGAACCTTCTTAAAAATGAAAGCACCTTCACACAATAATAGTAATAGCTCTATACACTCTCAGACATGAAAGGTACGTTCAATAAAATAAAAAGCCTGGAGACGAGACGGGCTGTATGGTAGGCAATAGAACTTTAAAAACGTGAATGATGATTATGATACAATTATGGTCACTAGCTCAAGGCACTGAAGATGTACCCTTGACCCCAGTGACTAGAGGGGAACCACCCCAGCGACAGTGTAGTATCTTTTTCTAATATTGTAATAAATAATAATAATAATATAAGTTATTACATAATAATAACCTTTTATCTCAATTTAAAATATTATCATGACATTGTGTTTAGCAAAATCAGTCCATGTGTAAGATAATACATGAACACTCTAATTAAAAATAAGGTATAAAACTGTCGCTGGGGCAGTACCCCTCTTGTGACTGGGGTGGTACCCTTAAAGGTACATCTCAGTACCTTCACTCAGGGAACACAATTGTATCGTAATCCATTGAAATTATATTTTCAAAGTTGTATTGACTCCACACGCCCTATCTCATCTCCAGGACTTTTATTATATGTTAAATGTGTGACATACACTTTAAATGTGTGACATACACTACCAATCACTTTCCTGAGCACATTGGATTACTTGAAGAACACAGACTGAATCTGCATTTCATTAAAAAGAGAGCATAAGCATAAACATAAACATAAATGTGTGAATGTGAAACCTTCAATAAAAATCATGTAATCAGATTTGTGAATTTCCCCGTTGTGGGACTAATAAAGGATTATCCTATCTTAAAACAGGTACAAACACATCCAGGGCAGTCGTGGGCTGGAGGTTAGGGAACTGGCCCTGTGACCGGAAGGTTGCCAGTTCGATCCCCAGTGCTGACAGTCCATGACTGAGGTTTCCTTGAGCAAGACACCTAACCCCCACAGCTGGATAGGGATGCCCACAGCTCGGGGCAAGTGTGCTCACTGCCTCCTAGTGTATGTGTTGTTCCACTTCACGGATGGGTTAAATGCGGAGTTGGAATTTGCGAGATTAAAAAAGTATCACTTCAAAAAAATACATCACTTTTTACTTCTGAAAACCTATTTAAAGGTACACAATTGGACCTTAAAACCACTGTTGTATGTTTTAGGGTGTATTTACATTGTTCATACCCTGATAAACAAGAAAACATGCCTGCACAACACCTTTATTTCACAGCGCACATGCATATAGTGTTCTGATCGTGATTTTTAGCTGTAACATATTGGTGCTTATACATTTTGGGGATTCTTTGAAAAAAGACTCCCTTGATAATGTTCTGTATGATGGCACAGCAATCTTCATTCATTTACAGAACATTGTCTTAATAGCCATTGTGCATTTAATTCTTCCTAGAGGTATTGTTGTTGTTGTTGTTTGCTCTGACTGGGTGGTGGACCCTCCAGCTAGCACACTGAGAATGAAAGAATAGCGCTGACACCTTTACTGTGAGCTGTGAAGGTGCTCAGCTCAGGCCAATAACGCACTCAAACAGCTGTATAAACATCAAATAAAGCAAGATGTGAAGCCAGAGCTACTCTGTGTATCTTAAAACATCTGTGGTGAAACTGCTGCTCGTTTGATGGAAATGCAGTGACACTATTTTTAGTTTTATATGGCATGTTGAATGTCGATGAATATGCAATGGATATGCACATCTATTATCATTTCAAGGCTTTTCCTAGAGCCATGTGCTCAAACCAAGAATCATTTAGGACAAATGTGCAGATTCCAAACTCAAAAACATTTTTTAAAAATAAAACCAGCCTCCAATCCCACTAATAGACATAAAGCTGGGCATATAAGCCTGTAGAGTGGCAGCTTTCTTAAATAAAGGGGGCTTTAGCTTCTAATGTAGTTATCATTCCTGCCTCGTCAAGGGGCTCGAGCATACCCTCCAAAACATTACAGAGGACTACTTGTGTTTTAAACATGTGACTTGAGAGAGTGAGAGAGAGAGAGAGTGAGTGAGAGAGAGAGAGAGAGTGAGAGAGAGAGAGAGAGTGAGAGAGAGAGAGAGTGAGTGAGAGAGAGAGAGAGTGAGAGAGAGAGAGAGAGAGAGAGAGAGAGAGAGAAAGAGGGGGCAGCAAAGAAGCAATGCAGCCGTGGCGATCAGCCTCTATGCATTGAAATGTGGTCCCCTCGCACACAAACACACACGCGCGCGCAAACACACGCAGACACACACAGGGACGACGATGCAGAGCAGGAGGGTCAAGCAGAGCAGCGCTGTCTCGGACTTTTATGAGGGAATATTAAAGCTCCGGCTATAGGCATTACGCACCGTGCAGCACTGCGGTCTATCGCAGCTCCGCGCGCAACCTCCCAGTCCTCTCGCGCTCAAAGGATTCGTTTCAGCTCCGCTCACGACCAAAAGGTCGTTCTAGGCGCGTGCAGGAGCTGCTGGGGGGACAGTCGGACAGCCCCGCTCGCGCTGCACAATGGGAGCAGTGTGTTACCCAAGTTCGTCAGTGGACTAGGGCACCGGCGCGGACTGACCGACTTTTTCCCTCCCTGGTTCGGCTTGTGCTCCTGTTCCCTCTGCACGCGCGCCCTGGTATTTCTGAAGCCGAACACTGGATGAAGTTGGGAAGCAGCGACCGTGTGGACGTTTCAGCGGAGAATGGGCCGAGCTCGGGGCAAGTTTACAGGCTGCTCGTTGTTGGGGTGAGTTATTAACAGCTGTATTAACACGCTGTAAGCATCTCCCGAGTCCAGTCCTGCCTGTGAAGCTGGTCGCGGGGTGCTTTAGTGAGTTTGTGCTGCAGAATGTGCTGCCTTTAGTCTGTCATGTAGCCACATGAGGGACGGGCAGCGCACAGCGGCGCATTAAGCCTATTACACGCAGTACCTGAGCTGCTGAGCTACAACTCTAATCCCGCAAGAACATTCAGCTATTTATGATGCCATGTGATGCTATTTGATGGGTCATATGTATTTTCTCTCTCTCTCTCTCTCTCTCTCTCTCTCTCTCTCTCTCTCTCTCTCTCTCTCTCTCTCTCTCTCTCTTCCTCTCCCTCCCTCTCTCTCTCTCTCTCTCTCTCTCTCTCTCTCTCTCTCTCTCTCTCTCTCTCTCTTCCTCTCCCTCCCTCTCTCTCTCTCTCTCTTCCTCTCTATCTATCCTCTCTCTCCCTCTCTCTCTTTCCCTCTCTCCAACTCTCTCTCCCTCTCTCTCTCTCTCTCTCACTCTCTCTCCCTCTCTCTCTCTCTCTCTCTCTCTCTCTCTCACTCTCTCTCCCTCTCTCTACCTCTCTCTCTCTCCCTCTCCCTCCCTCTCTCTCTCTCTCTCTCTCTCTCTCTCTCTCTCTCTCTCTCTCTCACTCACTCACTCAATTTCCCAGTTTCTCTCTCTCTCTCTCACTCAATTTCCCAGTTTCTCTCTCTCCCTCTCTCTCTCTCTCTCTCTCTTTCTCTCTCAAATCACTAAATTACTCACTCGCTCATTTATTCATTCGCTCTATTATTCTCATGCCCCCATCTCTCTCTCTCTCACTCACACACACAATTTCCTAATTTCTCTCTATGTATGCCTCTATATATCTCAAATCATTCACTCACTCACTCACTTATTCTTTCATTCTTCTCTATCATTCCCTTGCTATCTCTCTCTCTCTGTTGCGCGCGCACACACACACACACACACACACACACACACACACACACACACACACACACACACTCAATTCCCTAATTTCCCTCTCTCTCTGCCACTATATCAGTCACTCACTCTCATTTATTCTTTCACTCTATCATCCTCTATCACTCCCTACCCCCTCCTCCTCATTCTCTCATTTATTAGCTCGTTCATTTGCTCATCTCCCTCTCTCTCCCTCTCTCTCTCTCTCTCTCTCTTTCTCTGTCTCCTGTTTTTCACTCACTCATTCTGTCTCGCTCTGTTTCTCTTTCACCCTTTCACTTCTCTCCCTCTCTTTCTTTCTCACTTGATCGCCCCCTCACTCATTTACTCTCTCACACATACATGCTGTCTCACACTGACTCATATTTTCTCTCTCTCTCTCTCTCTCTCTCTCTCTCTCTCTCTCTCTCTCTCTCTCAGAGTTTGTTTATATTTCTCCAGGGGCCCAAGTACCCCAGCAGTGATGAGCTCTGAGCTGACTAGTGTCGAGTGTTAGTGATGCATGGAGGACCAGCTTCAAGCAATTCACAAACTATTTGTCCAGTGATTGACTAATTTAAATCTTTGCCTTTAAGCCTCAATGAAAGGCGTCACAGATCAGGTCGTTTTGCTGGCTTGGAGGAATCTGAATATGCTTTCATACCAAGAAAATCAACTTTATGAGTCACTGCACAGAGAAACAACTGAAAAGGGTAGAACTGAATGAATGTTGAGGCCAGAGCGCACCAACAAAACAGTCTGAAGCTAACAGAAAAAGAGGTCTGTGATCATCTTCAGAATGCCCAGAAAATGAAACCATGAACCAAATGAACCAGAGTGAATGAGGAGAAAACACAAGATCATGCCTTACCAAGGTATAGCCATGCATTATGATCTCATTCCCACACCTTACTATGTCATGGCCACGCATTAGAATCTTACTCCCACACCTTAATAAGTCATGGCCATGCATTCGGATCTCATTCCCACACCTTACTAACTCATGACCACGCATTAGAATCTCATTCTCACACCTTACTAAGTCATGGCCATGTAATAGAATCTCATTCCCACACCTTACAAAGTGATGACCACACATTAGGATCTCATTCCCACACTTCACTAAGTCATAGCCACACATTAGAATCTCATTCCCACACCTTACTAAGTCATGGCCATGCATCAGAATCTTATTCCCACACTTTACTAAGTCATGGGCATGCAATAGAATCTCATTCCCACAACTTACTAAGTGATGATCACGCATTAGGATCTCATTGCCACGTTTCACTAAGTCATGGCCACACATTAGAATCTCATTTCCACACTTTACTAAGTCACGCCCATGCATCAGAATCTCATTCCCACACCTTTCTAAGTTGTGGCCGTGCATCAGAATCTCATTCCCACACTTTATCAAGTCATGGCCATGCATTAGGATCTCTTTCCCACACCTTACTAAGTCATGGCCATGCATCAGAATCTCATTCCCACACTTTATCAAGTCATGGCCACACATTAGAATCTCTTTCCTACACCTTACTAAGTCATGGCCATGCATTAGGATCTCATTCCCACACCTTACTAAGTCATTGTCACACATTATTTTTATTTGTACAGGATGTCACCAGCAGGGCTCTGTACAGTGTACATTATGTAAGTTCAGAGTGTGAAAGGGCCTATATTGGGGAAAACTAGTTTCCCGTGCTTTTCTGAATTGTAAGTTGAAATTTGATGTAACATGTAATCACCGTAGAAGTTTCAGAACATGCTGTTCACATCCCAGTATGGAAACTAAGTTGCAGAAACAGCTTATTTAGAATTTTGATTTGTAATTTTGTTTTTGTGACATCATGAAAACCAGCACATTATCATATACCCCCATCCTCACTGTACAGCAGTTAAGCTCCTCCCATTCACACTGAAGTTGTAAGGACTGTTTCAGCCCAAGCTGCTTTCTGAATGAGGCGCAGTTCAGGGCAGCCATTCAGAAGAGAAGTCATACATCAGTCTATTGCACAGTAACAAAAACAGTCTGTTATATACTAGTGAATAAAGAGAGGTTGGAACGTGGAAATGTAATGAATTTGCATCTGTTCCTGGTACTGATTGTGGAGAAGAATAAAACACAAGAAAAAGATAGGATTTGGGCCTTTTGAGTGCAAATGGTGGAACAGTTCTTGCTGAAAGTATTGTGTTGCTGTGTGTGATTTCTATGAGGAATGGACAGAAGAGTATAATCATAGATCTTGCATGCTGTGTTTATTGGCAGAGTGGTGTATGATACACAGATCTAGTCAAATATTATGAGGTGTATCGGCTTGGTTTGTCACAGATGGAGCGACCGTGCTGCAGCACACTGCTCGCGAGGCTCTGGCCAATGGAAAGAGCATGGCAGCCAATGCCCTGTGAGGATTTTAGCAGAGCGCTGTTATAGTCCTGTTTATTACCCACAGCGGGCTCACTGTTCAGCATCCTCCTGATCCAGCCTCAAAGCCTGCACAATACAGGGCTTTAAAGCATGATGTGAATGTTCTGTTCTTTTAGACATGTGTGTGTACGTGTGTGTGTGTGTGTGTGTGTGTATATGTGATTTCTTTAAAAGGCTCTTTCAGCTAATTCATATAGAGGATGTTACAGATTGTGCGTGTTTTGTGCGTTTGTTTTATGGATTGCTGCTGTTGGCTGTTTAGATACAGGTGTACAGTTGGTCTAGTCTGGTTGTGATCTGTGTAATTGTAGAATAGTAGAAGGTACAGTACACAGTGAGGGCAGATAATTGTAGAGGCCTGTTCACAACCTTCTCTGTTAAATCTGTTTCAGTTTGATGGCACAACCATTGTCTGTCTCACTCTCTCTTTCTTTCTGTCTGTCTCTCTATCTCTCTCCCTGTTTTTCTCTTTCCCTTTCTGTTTTTCTCTCCATCTTCTCTCTGTCTTTCTCTCTCTACCTTCCTTGTCCTCTGTCTCGCCTTACCCTCTCATTCTTCTCTCTTTTTGGTCCCTCTCTCTACCTTCCCCCTCTCCCTTCCTCTCTCTCTCTGTCTCTCTCTTTGTCTCACACAGTCACTCTTTATGTCTCTCTCTTTCTGTCTCTCTCCATTTATCTGACTTCACACAGTTTTTCTCTCTCTCTCTCTTTTGGTCAGTATGTCTTTCTGTCTCTCTTACTACATTTTTATCGCTCTCTCTCTTTCTGTCTGTCTGTCTGTCTCTGTCTTTTGGTCAGTATGTCTTCCTGTCTCATTGCTTTTTTCATCTCTCTCTCTCCTTCTCTCTCTCCCTCTCTCTTTCTCTCTATCTCTGTCTCTCTCTGTCCCGCTCTTGCATTCTGTTTCTCTTTCTTTCTGTCCCTCTCTCTGTCTGTCTGTTTGTCTATCTTTCTATCTCTCTTATTGCCTTTTTCCCATCTCTCTCTCTCTCTCTCTCTCTCTCTCTCTCTCTCTCACATTCTTATTTGCTTTCTTTCTGTCAATCTCTCTCTGTATCTGTCTGTCTGTCTGTCTGTCTGTCTCTCTCTAAAGTCCCTCTCTCACATTCTCTTTTGCTTTCTTTCTGTCCGTCTTTCTCTGGATCTGTCTGTCTGTCTGTCTGTCTATCTGTCTGTCTGTCAGAAGATTACAAGAGCAACATGTACAAACATCAGTATCTAATGTTGCCCACTTTTCCTGAGTGACTCTTTCAGCCCGTCCAAATGCGTAGATGTAGCCAGAGATCAAAAGCCACAAGAGCCAAACAAATATCCCCTCTTAGTGAAGTGAATGTGGCACAGCATGCCCCTGTGGAGCCGTTTTCTTCAAATGGCTATCTACAGGTAAAGTGGCTCCCTAACAAGTCCTCAGATTAATGAATGACTCATGCATGAAGGCTCTACTGCAGCTATTGTAACACATCAGAAATCCCAGGGCAAGTGAGTGATCGGTTGAACATGCAGCAGGAAGACAGGCCTGAGCATGAGAGGGGCTTTGTGCTGAGCAGCCATAGCCCATTATTTTATGATAATGAGGAAAACTGGCAGATCACTGAATCCATCCTGACTCTGGGCCTCATGCAAGGCATACGAGAGAACAGAGGGGCTTAGGGAGATTGGCTCACTGATTACAGCTTTAAAACAGAGACCTCCAGGAACACGGCATCATTATAAAAAACGGATGCAAGGTAGATCCAGACACCCTTTTGACCACAAACTTTGATGAGAGCATAAACAGCTAATAACATCTAGAAAAAGTAAGAAGCTTGTGTCTCTGGGCTGCCATTAGCATTACTGAATAATAATAACAATTCTGAAAAATGAAAGCACTGAAATGGTTCTTTAGAGCTATGCTACAGAAGAACCCTTTTTGGTTCCCTAAAGATCCTTTCAAATGGTTGTCTTTTTTTTGTAAATGAGATGAGGTGAGGTAAGTGTGAAGATTTTGTTAAACGTTTAAAAACTTCCACATAATGTAGATCCGGGGTGTCCAGTCTTTTCCGCAAAGGGCTGGTGTGGCTGCAGGTTTTCATTCCAACAAAGCAGGAGGTCACCTGATGAAATGTTTGAAGACTAAGACCAACTAATTAAACGTAAGAAAGTAGAATCAGGTGTGCTCCTGTTTGTATGGACTGAAAACCTGCAGCCACACCGGCCCTTTGCGGATAAGACACATTTTCAGTTTATGTTCAGGTGACATGTATTGCTATCTAGCTGTGTAGGACCACATCACACATGATGTGTCTTCAGCTTCCTCGTTGCTGACCTCAAAAACCATTTGTAGCTTTTCAGCACATATCTTTCAGATTTTTTTTGTTTTTCTGAAGCCTGATGAAGTTTAAAATTACCACAATGTCTGTAGTTGCATTTTCAAAATGAAACCACAGAGGTGTGGGAATGGGAAGGTATCTAAAGCTAAATTTCTGCTTTGATTGGATCTACTTGACTGTTATGGCCTCTGATTGGCTACTACTACAACAACAACAGCAACAGTGTAGAAAAAATGTCTGCTGAACATTCATCTGTTCATGCAGAACCCTGCAGCTGACATCATGGTTGATTAGTGTAGTGGTTAACACCTTTGCCTTCTACGCTGTAGACTGGGGTTCAATCCCAGGGCAAGCACCCTACACTATACCAATAAGGGTCCTTGGGCAAGACTCCTAATACCACCTTGGCCTACATGTGTAAAATGATCAAATTGTAAGTCGCTCTAGATAAGAGCATCAGCAAAATGCCATAAATGTAAATCCCATGTAAATACAACTTCATTTCCAAGAAAGTTGGGGAAGCTGTACAAGATGTAAATAAAAACAAAATGCCGTAATGTGCAAATCATTTAAACCCTGTGTAGTACAAAGACAACATGTTGAAACTGAGAAATGTTATTGTTTTTTGAAAAGCATTTGCCCATTTAGAATTTTATGCCAACAACATGTGTCAAAAAAGTTGGGATGGGGCAACAAAAAGCTGCTAAAGTTGTGAAATGCTAAAAAAATTAAAAAACACCTGGTGGCTGATTGACAACAGGTCAGTAACGTGATTGGGTATAATCTTTCAGAATCTTTCAGAAGTAAAGATGGGGAGGGGTTCACCACTCTGTAAAAAACTGCATGATAAAGTAGTGCAACGATTTAATAGGAACATTTCTCAACATAAAATAGCAAAGAATTTTTGCTTTTCATCATTTAGGTTACATAATAACATTAAAAGAGAAATCTCTGTATGCAATAGACAAGGTCAAAAACCAATATTTGATGGCCATGATCTTTGGGCCCTCAGGTGGCTCTGCATTAAAGACAAACATGATTCCTTAGTGAAAATCACTGCATGGACTCAGAAACACTTCTGAAAATCATTGTCTGTGAAAACAGCTTGTCGCTGCATCCACAAATGCAAGTTAAAACTTTAAAATGCAAAGAAGAAACCAGATTTAAACAGGAGACACTGAAACACTAGAAACACTGCCACCTTCTCTGGGACCACTCTCATTTAAAATGGACTGAGCTGAAGTGGAAAAGGGTCCTGTGGTCAGACAAATCAACATTTGAAATTCTTTTTGGAAATCATGGACACTGTGTCCTCCAGGCTGAACACCACTCAGCTTGTTATGAGTGCACAGTTCAAAAGCCAGTATTCATGATACTATTGGGGTTCATTAGTGCACATGGCGATGAGTGATGTGCACATCTGTGAAGGTACCCTTAATGTTTTGGCAACATATGCTGCCATCCATCCAGGGAAAACCTTATTTAATTCAGCAAGACAGTGTCAAACCACATTCTGCAAGTATTACAACAGCATAGCGTATTAAACAATCAGCCATCAGCCCAGACCTGTCACTCACTGACAACATTTGATGCATTATGAAATGAAAAATGTGACAAATGAGCCCCTAAACTGATGAGCAGCTGAAATCCTATATCAAAAATGGGAAAACATTTCACTTTCAAAGCTACAGCAGTTGGTCTGCTCAGTTCCCAAATACTTACAGAGTGTTGTTAGAAGAACAGGTGATGAAACACAGTGGTAAACATGCCCCCATCCCAACTTTTTGGAATGTGTTGTTGGCATCAAATTCAAAATGGGCATATATTTTTCAAAAAACAATACGATTTCTCACATTTGATATGTTGTCTTTGTACAACTTTCAATCAAATATACAGTTTAAATGATTCGCACATCATAAGATTTTATTTTTATTTACATTTTTTCACTGGAAATGGAGTTATAAAAAAGTCCTTACTGCTTGTTTACTGGCAAGCTTCACACACCCTCACACAACAGACAGCAACTCCTGGAGTTTGCAAAGTGACTGTTCAGTTTTATAGCCATGTTGAAAAGACACTGAATTTCAGGATCGTATTCTTGCTCAAACTAATACAGCAGAACCAGTCAGAACAGAATGTGCATGCTGACCAATCAGAACACATTAGGCTCATCGGGAGGAGGGGCTTAAAGACACAAGAGCTCTAACAGACCTTTCTTTCCTGGGAGTGAATAGGGATGTACAGTATGGGAATAATACTGTTTTTGGAAGCATGTAAATCTATTCCCTTAGACCCCAAAAACAGAATTATAAACATTGAAAATAAGAATAATAGATCATAGATACATTTAAAGAGTATTAGCCTAATTTCTTGCTTTTTTTTAAGACTCTATGACCCAGCGCATGTTTGAGTAACATGTTTTGTGAACAAATCTTGAAAGTTTTAACTTGCACTGAAAACAGCCAGCTCCTTCAGTACATTCCCTTCAGATGGTCTATTGTTTACACACACATAATATGCTCAAACTTGAACCAGCTATTCTTAAGATTTATATCCAACGTGTCACAAAATAACCTTAATAGTCTTGTTTTAGGAGGATGCTCTAGGCCTCTTGCACTAGGTCTTGTTGGTCCCATTTGAAGCAAGACCTATGTGTGCTTTGCTGAGATTTATAGGTGCTTTTTCCCTTGCACTTCCCTAAGCCACACAGTGATATGTGGCCAAATAAAACTGCAAAAGTGAGAATTTTACGAGCAGGAGAGCAATAATTAAAATGGTATCTTTTTCATTTACCCCCCATCCGCATTTCAAGAGGGCTTTTTATAGAACCGGTAATCAATTCTTTGTTGTGTTTTATTCAGCCTACACACATTTTAATTAAATAACCCCTCAGTTTAATGGTCATGGTTAATTGATGAAATCCGCTCTGAACCTTAAGCCGTACATGCAGGTTGGTTGCCTTGACACTAAATCACACTAGCCATAAAGCTGAATTTACATACGCCTCAGGATGATGATGCAATCTGGATTATTGACACAAAGAGAGGCTCAGGTAATCATCTGAATTACTAGGTTGCCATTTTTCCAAAAGATCAACAGCACATGTTAATTTACCATTGTAATATGTGAGTCACGTGCTGAATAGCAGAAAACAGTACACATGCAGGCAGACAGACACAGGGGTAATCCATTATCTAGAACCAAAAGAGCAGAGCAAGAGTGAAAACCATGAGAAATATCTGAAAACTACAAAATAAGAGAACAACTAAGAAATGGCCAGAGGAAAAGCAGGACACATGCACACAAAGAAATAAACCAGACAATATGGTAGCTATACTAAAGGCAATGAATGCAGAACTAGCTAAAGGTGTGTTTGATGATGAAAGGGTGGAGCTAGGGTGGAGCCAGAGCCAGAGTGGACCAATCAAGTACAGTCTACATTGTTGCCTATTCATGTAACAGTGAATGAGAAAAAGCTGAAGAGTGAATGGAAAATAACAATGTTAATTAAAGAGTTAATATTGTGCCAGAAGTTTAAAATAAAATAATAAAATCCACAAGTAAATTGCTAAATTTAGGAAAAAAAGTGTGTGAGGAAGTACACACACAGTCATTGTGTGGAAGGCAGGCACCCTGGACAGGTCACCTGTCTGTTACAGGGCAGACACACAAACATTTACATTCATACAAACACACACACACACGCACAGGCATACACACTGAGGGGTAATTTAGCATCTCCTATTGGCCTAACTTAATGTCTTTGGACTGTGGGAGGAAACCTATCCAAACATAGGGAGAACATGCAAACTCCACACAGAAAGGATCCTGGTCACCTGGCCAGGGAATCAAACCCAGGCCCTTCTTGCTGTGAGCCAACAGTACCCACTGTCCGTGAGTACAAATAATGAAAGTTAAATTAAACTTAATTTTCAAAAGATTACTGCTCATTTTTACTCATTCTGATATAAATATACCACTCATTTTGCTGGTCTGCTGGAATCTTTTTTCTGTATATTTTCTGTGTATTTTTCTGGAATTGCTTTATGCTTCTGAAATCTTTTTTTCGCTTCCAACTTTTGGCACTTTTTCACACGGAGCGGGTCTTACAAGAAGGCCCTGCACTCTCTATTGGTCAGTGGGTGTTTCTGTCCATTCTGTGAGAGAACTCAACACTATGGGTCTGAAATGATGTGTAGCTGTCAAGAAGATATGACTGAGAAAGGAAAAAAAAAAAAAAAAAAGAAAAGTAAAAGAAAACTTGCTGTTCTCAAAACAAAAAGAAATTAACTTCTTTTCTAAATGACTGGCCCTAGAGTCTAGACCTCAACATCACTGAACCATTTTGGGATTGCTTGGATTGTGAAACCCAGAAAATGCACCCAATGTCTAACTTTGGAGGTGTGAAAAAATCCCGGTTTCTTTGAAAATTCACGCTTTCTTTGAAAAGTCAAAAGCAAGTCTCATGAAAAGAATGGATGTTGTAACAAAGATAGAGTGTGGACACAGTGAGCATTTTGAATTTTAGGTTTATTTGTTGAGGTTTTTGTGTAACTTTTTGGTTCCTCGAAGATGCTTGCCTTGTACAGGTGTATGAACAGCCTTGCATTGTTATAGACCCCTTACATTATGAGAAATTTCAAAGAACTTTAAAAAAGGGTTCTTTACACTGGAACATTGCATATCAATTATAAAAAGGGTCATTTAAAAACATCCTTTTATGGGGTTCTTTAGATATCTGTAGTATCACTCCAAAGAACACTTTTTGGAATCTTTATTGTCGAGTGTATAGTCTAGTATACACTTGCCTTTATTCAGTTTTCATCTGAGCTCTGAGGATGATTCTTGTCTCTGAAGCTACCTGTCCTCCATCTCTCAGAAGGGCAGCAAGATTAGACAGAATATCCGATATAGTATCACACAAAGGGTCTGACTCCCATGTTCCGTTCATTATAACAGCTTCATATCTGTTTTATTGCCTTTCTGCTGGAATATTCTCTTTGATACATAACAAACATTACTACCATGCAACTTCTTTGTACGTATCTTTTTCGCGCTCATCTGTAATATATAAATAATTATGACTCGGAGTCATATTATTTTACAAAGCAGTGCGTTGCTTTGGCACCCAGTGAAAGGTATTGTTTACTGTCGTGGGCTAGATGATAAGAGAGCTAATTAGGAGTGAGAACCCCTTACTCAGCAGATAAGGCAGGATGTAAAGTTTAGCACTTCCTGGAGCCGTCTTTGAAGATGGTTTTGGGGATGGCTTGGAGACAAGCTTCAGAATGGCAGAATTACAAATTGGATCCTGTTGAAGAAACCTTTTAATCAGCCCCCCTCCCCACCCTCCTCATACCCACAAAGCCCTCCACCCACACTCCTCAGACACACTTGGGGAAGGGAGTTTCACAAAAAAAAAAAAAAAAGGTAGTGTCATTTGCATACTTCCAGTAGAGTCAGTCGAGGCTCTGCACTGTGGTGAGGCTTTCATACGAGAGCCTTGAACAGATGCTTGGAGTCCAACTTGCCCCCACACACTTCAGCCTGTTCTCTAATTATAATTCGAGGAAAGGCCTTGGAGAACTAAGGTTTGAGTTCCCAAATCTCATCATCACAACCTTCTTAAGGCCATTTGGAGAAGTAATACATTTTTGTGCAGTCAATCTGACACTTGAACAAATGCATATCTCTTATACAGGGTTTAACTAAAGTCCCAGTAGAAGCTGGTAGGTCCTGAGTGGCCAGAGCTGTTCATGAGCATTGGACACCATTGACTTTGTAGGAAAATTGAGAGAGATGCATTAATGCATTGTTGTTTATGAACTGTTGGTCCGGTTGAAAATTTGATTAAGGTCTGTCTGGCTTCAACATCAATAACCTTTTTGTCTTGTGTGGCACAATGAATGGTAGCACACTCATCATCTCCACTGCTGAATACATTAACATATTACTTTAATGGCTAAGAATACATTTCACTGCAGTAAACAATGTGAGGTCATGTCAGTTTACCCAGAAAATACTCTTTGTATTTGAATCCAGGCAGACTTGTTGTTTGTGGATTGAGTGAAGAAGCCTAGGCACGGTCCCATAAAGCTCTGACCCATTTAGATACACACAGAAGGGATTGCCCTAAATCCATGTTAAATAATTGTATTGATTATTAATATGCACAAGCTTTATGTAATGTTTGTGTAATTTTAAATGACTATTTTCACAGTCTGTGAAATGCACATTCAGTCCACTTTTTAGTTATTAATTTTCAGTCAAAATAGCCATTTTTTTAGAACATATTAATTTTTCAGGAGATATTTCTGAGGAGATTAGATATAAAATAATTCACTTGCATAAGGTGAGAAAGTCAAAGCAAGAGAGAGAGAAGAAAATCAAGCTCCACTCTTGCTTCAAATCTGAAAAATTCACAGGTATTTCTGTCCATCCTTCCACTGTGGGAAGACAATGCTATAAGTTTGAAAAGATGTGTGGCTGACATGAAGCTGTTACTGAGAAAAGAAAATAGATACAAAAGAAAATCAATTGACTGGCCACCCCAGAGTCCAGACCTCAACATCATTGAATGTGTTTTGGGTTACTTAGACAGAGAGAAGTAGAAAATACAACCAACTTCTAAGACTGAACTCAATGCCTATTTTGACTGGATATTCCATAAATGAAGGGTGGTCTCTGACTTTTGCAGAGTGCTGTATGTATTAAATCCCAACACATACAGTATCCAGTTACATTGTTACACATTTGTTTGCGTCAAGTTATCCCCCATTTCTGTCCTTGTCTTCTTTACCTCTTGTAAAGTTCATATACAGTACAAATTCCTATATCAAGTACGTACTGTCTTCCAAATGATTTAAAATTTCAGCCAAGCAGACTCTTCCTTTGTAGTTGCTCTTTTTTCCAGATGAATTCCGAACTTTCTCTGGCTGTGTTTAATCTAAAATGCCTGTCTCACAGTGACTTAATGAATGCAACTAGTTATTATGCTCCCAGAACAAAACGGTATACTGTTTAAAACAAATTGTCTTTTTGTCATTTTGACAGCCATTTATATAAAATGCATCCCTCTTATTACTAGAAATAGCTGTAGTCTCAAAATGATTCGTCCCTCCAGGAAAGCACATAGGACCTTGTCATAGTTACCATTTACATGACAAATTACAATGCGTTTCTATAGCCAGTGGAAACCTTGCAGGTTTGGGCACAAATGCTCTTGAAACACAGAGTTAAAATGAAAAATTGTGTGTCATGAAGCAAGGCTAAGATGATCATACATTTCTGTCTTTTGAATTTTCACTCCATAAATTACCCTTGAGAATACCTTAAAAACTTTGTATTTTTCTGGATTTTCTCCTGCACTTTTGAGTGTTATCTATCATGTGATAAGATAATTGTTGCTTCATTAATTTTGGATGATGCTTTGTGCACTAACCACCCCTCCCCACCCCCCCGTTTTTAATCTCTTGTGCTTAAAACAGGCTCTGATTGCTTCTCTCCTGCTCATTCACGTATTCACAAAGAACCTTCACTGTATCCAATGTTACTTTATTACTTTATTTTTCTTGTACTTATATGTCTGCACTTCATCTGGAGAACCATAGTTCATCCCACTCACAAGCATATTTAACTTTTCTGGGTTGCTCAGAACATTGTACAAACAAAATTGCCCTTTTATTGCAGCACAGTCCAGCCTACGGGTATTTCTGGCTGCTGGTTTACACAATTATCTGTGTGTGGATCCTCTAGTGCACTTCACGCTTTCACATTCGCTAACAAAAACACATTACTGCCCAATTACAAATGTTTCACTTGTCCTGTAAAGATTATGGCTATACATTTAAATCAGGAGGAATCAGTTTAACAGTGGTGGTTGTGGAATAATCCCTTGTAAAGTCAGAATGACATGTTAATTAACCAAAATAATAGGCAAAATCCTGCTCCCATTGTATATTTGTGGAGTTCTTATGATTATATTGGGTTAATATGCAAACCAGCTTGAAATGAATAGAGGCTGTGCATAGATAAATAATTACACATTCAGTTTAAGTGCATTTTGAGAATGAGCAAAAAGTGTGAGGCTGTGCCAAGAGGAGGATTTCCATGTAAGCTACATCTTGCAAATAGCCTTGTTTGTGTAGTCTTATTTCAAGAGAATTTAAAGTCTCTAACAGAAATTTGCTGAAAAGGCATATTGGTCGCCTCAGGATTAGCTCTGAGTGTGTTAACCGAAAACATGGAAAACTGTAAGTTTTAATAGGACTGTTGCTAAAACTGTATATACCTATATGCTTGTAGTGGTGCTGTGTTGTTGTGTTTGTTAAAAGCTAGCGTGTCATATGATGTTGTTTTGTCTTCCCTTGCCAGCGTTACTCAATTTGCTGAGCAAATGAGTTTGTATGGATTGATGAATATGTGCAGGTATATTTCAGGCTGTTTTTGGTATGCTTACACACGGATGAGACTTGCCAATTGGTGGCAGATGCTGTGGGCCAGCTTGAGGTGAAGCTGAAGTGGAAAACAGGAGTAATGAGTGGTCATCTTATTGCCTCTCATAGCTTATTTTTCACTTCAGTTTAACTGCAGTCATGTGCGCTTAGTAAAAGAATTATGCATAATCGCAATCTAGCATACTTCAGAACAGTGATTATTTTCTGAGCAAAGAATGCATAGCATTATCCAGAAAGCATGGCATCAGAGCAAAGGTGTTTATAGTACTGTGAAAAAATCAAGCTGTGCAAGCTGTTAATTTTTCAGCACCAGAAAATTCACAGTAAAAAAATATATGTATACAGAAAACATCTAAATAATAAAAACATTTAAGTATATTGTATGTCCACCCATGTCCACACCTTTCACACCTCCTAAGTTCAGTGTTAGAAGTTGGTCACGTTTTCTTTTTTTGCTTTTCATGATTCAAGTAAAGCCAAACATGTTCAGTGATGTCAAGGTCTGGACTCTGGAGTGGTCACTGTTCAGCAGGTCATTTGTTTGATTTTTCTAGTTCTTTGTTTTCTTTTCTTAGTAATGGCTTCATGAGAGCTAGACATGCTTTCAGGCCCATAGCTTTGAGCAGTCTGGTTTTTGAATGATTTTTTCAGATCTGAAGCAAGAATGAAACTTTTTCATATTTTTTAATCAGTTCAAACATCTCCACACTTTATAATACTGTAACGTTTCACAGTAGTAGTTATATGGAAACACTGTCGTGCACCTATTATGTAATTTCTTAAAATCTGACATATAGCAAATTTTCTCCAGAAATGTTTACTAAATTCTCAATAGAACTAACATTTAGAAACCATTAAAAACACAATTAGAAGCTCAAATTGAATGACAATGCTGCATTCTTGGGAGCAACATGTAAACAGTGATTTGGCACTAGAGCAGAGGACCACTGGATTGCAGCATAAGACAGAGGAGCAGTAAGCCAGAACAAGTGGTTGTTGAAATGCAGAGGTAGCTGGCATTTGAAAGGCCCCTTGTTCTGTGGCTCACCGTAGCATTGAAGTGTGCTGCGTTGTGGGATCCCCACTGAGAGGCTGTTGTGTTCCATTGGAGCCGGCTCATCGTTATTCATGGAAGAGAACGGACGTCTACGTTGAAGAATTAGATGTCATGCAGCAAAAAAGGCCTGCTTTTAAGTCTGCTGTAATCACAGCGGAAGCATTGTAGCCCACATTGAAACTGTGTTCAGCCTGTTATGGATCTGCTTATCAGTCCATTACATTGTAGGGTTCTTTGGGAGATGAGAGCTTGGAGGCATGCAAAAAGGCTTCAGTAAAGGACAACAGCTGACCATTAATAACTTCCACATCTTTCTGATGCAATTTAAACATGGGTTTGAACATGTTATCGGACAGGGACGTTTGGCACAAGACAGCGCTATTACCATGTGTTCTTTTTGAGTGGATTGAATTATGGTCATACAAGTGCTCTCATGAATTATAATGTTAATTACAATCTTAATACTGAAACACCAAGCATTAATGTACACTATTCTATTTGGCCCATTTGTGATATTCTGTGGCTAGAGTCACTTAGTGTTTAGCTATAGTTAAAAGCCCTATAATCAGAAAGCTTTCAGAGCTAAATTACATGTAAATGAATGCTACTCTCATCAACATCAATTAAATAAGCCTACAAAATACTAAACCCCAGAATGGATAACGGGCATGCTAAAATACCAGAATCTGCTGCTAATTTATTCAGTCCAGTTTCAGACACATGAAAACGGTCATGCCTATGGTAATGTAAAGGGGGGGGGTTAACCCAAATGACCCTGTTTGTAGTTGCTAATAAACTCTGTATGCATCCTCATACATGCTACACCACACTAGAGAGATGGGTTTTTGAGAGCCGCCTACACATCTGGTCACATGGCAGACATCAGTTGGCAGATTGTCATCATAATACAGTAATGAGACGCTTTTCCAACATCTGCTTCAGTCACGGCTGCAGGAAATGATTGACAGCACTTGGAAGAAAAAAAAATATGGAAATAATAGCAGGACCAGAACAAGAGCTAGAACAGTGAGGGACAACGGGGACAGATTACAGACAGAGGAAGTGGAAAACTAGTAATTATTTGTTTGGAACTGTGGCAAATCGTAGCATCGATATTTGAAGCCATGTATTGCAGTCTACAGTGAACCCTATGTATTACTTTGTGGAGGATGGGCTCATTTTTAGTAATCTAATGTAACTGGTATCATTTCAGTAAATATGATGTAACAGCATAATCTTGCCATGGAAGCTGGCACTAGGCAAATACCTTTTCAGCCACTAAAAAGTTTCCTATTACTTGTTTTCATTGTTAACCTGGTTTCAATTTGTTCTCTGGAAGAAAAAAAAAAGAAAGCTCATTAAAATTTTAAGTGAATACTTATTCTTCTCACTTTCAGACAATTAGTAGGCTATTCCCATAATGGATAATTTCCCTGCGCTCT
Organism: Pygocentrus nattereri; assembly: GCF_015220715.1. Lineage (NCBI taxonomy): Eukaryota > Metazoa > Chordata > Actinopteri > Characiformes > Serrasalmidae > Pygocentrus > Pygocentrus nattereri. Next base: position 21,241,609 of record NC_051236.1, read on the forward strand.
CCACTCAGTCTTCATGAGATCTCAGTGGCCCTGATGAAGTTTTCATGGCCTAAAGGAGTCAGGAGAGTTTTTGGCTAATTGCTTGGTGTGTGTGTGTGTGTGTGTGTGTGTGTCCTGAGTTTATAGGAAAGTCAAAGGAAAAACGGGGCTATCAACAAAATGCTACTGATTTTGTAAAGTGCTATTTTAATAAAAGCTCCAAATTTCATTTTTAGGGTTTCGCACATACATCATCATCATATAAAAGTTTGCAATCAGTGTTTCTCATAGTATTAAACCAATTGAAATATATAAAATATATTTTACAATTGTATAAAATATTTCTAATATGTCAGTCTTGAACAGCTTTATATGTTTCAGTAAGCAGAAAGCTAGGAGACTATAAACATAACATGCACATTCAGAATGTCTAATAATAACATTCAGTGCCTCATGAACATTCAGAATGCCTCATAATAACATTGGAAATAACATTCAGACTGCATCACGATTAATACAGAATGCCTCATGTTTGCCTCATAATGTTCAATATCTCGTGGCATTCAGAATGTCTGATAATAACATTCAAAATGCCTCATTATTAACCTTATTTTTCACGTGACCACTGCGTCTCAGATTATTTCTGAGTCATTCTGAGACATTTCAGTGTGTGGCTGTCAGTACAGCCAAGTGAAGATGAAATTACAGCAAGGACAGCAATGTTACAAGCATAAATAGCACAGAGCTTCAGCAGACACACGAATGTGGCTTCTTAATCACTGCTTTAATAAGCCCAGTTGTTAGAGCTGAAATCTGGCACATAAAATGCAACCAGATGATAAACTGCCAGTTCAACATCACTGTTCACTCCTTACAGACTTGCTTTAACAGGTTTACAGTATATGTATATGTATATATATATATATATATATATGTGGCCATATTTTGACCTCACTAGTAGGCTGACCAGGCAGCAATAATAAAAGACAGACCTTAAGTTTGAACTTTTAAATAAAGGATTACTTAAAAACTGAGACATACTAAGTAAAGAGTGCAGTTAAGTAGAGAGTCCAGCTCTCTCCAGATCTCATAAGCTGTGGGTCCTTCCCCAACTACCATTTCACTCAGTCACTTTATCAGCATTATTATTATATCATATCTCTGCTATGGACAATAACACTAAGTCACTTAAAAATTTATATTGTTTCTATATTTTGTGTATATTTTCTCTATATTTTGTACAAATTTATGATATTTCAGTTTGTTTTTTATATTTTACTTTTACTTATTTACTTTCTATAGAGTGGTTACCTGAGCCTTACCACAAGCATTTCAATGCGTAAGTGTCCTGACATGTTGTGCAAATGACTAATAAACTTGAAACTTAAAGAATGTTACTTACATGTCCTGAGCTAGAATATCCATATTTAAGCTAGAGCTGACAATATCATTGTGATGATATAAGGAGCATTGTATCTATGTAATGGCACTGCTTTATGGTTCTCTGCCTGTATCTGACTCTCAGGGTAAAAACATTATAAATGAAAAACTTATAAACATATAAACAGGATCCTCTGACTAAAGTGTTTCTCTCCTCCAGGTTCAGGACTGATTAAGGTACAAACATTAGCACACAAGTATTCAAGCATCCCAAAAATGATTACTATTGAAATTTTTATTTGTTCTCACATTTCTATTATGTTGGAAGTTCTGTCACTTTAAGCAACATGAGGTGTAGAAATAAGGTGGATAATGTTCAGAATGTATCGCAACACACAGGACAACATTCCCAATACATCATGAAGACAATTCAAAATGCATCATAACACCATTCAGAATATCTCAGATTATACAACAGTTAATTCCAACCACTCAAGCTAATTGGTTGAGAAGCGTTCTAACCATGCTGTTATTTTGTCATAACATCACATTTTTTTCACAAACACTGTATCACTCTGCTGAAATGGCATCGCTAAGTGGGCAGAGGTTGTTACTGTGATGTTAGCTGCTTGTTATGGAACTATAATTTGGCAGAAAGAATTGTTAACCTTAAAACATATTAAATAACACATTCATGGCCCAATTTATTAATTTCTTATTTTATTTATTTAACGGTTATGTAAAAGCAATAGAACACTCAAGGTCATGTGTTATCACAAATAACATCATGGCTGTGATGATCTATGACAAATCATAGCCGAGATGTTATTTTGCAATAACACACAACCTTCAGTGTTCTATTACATAATAACATTCAGAATGCATTAAAACCATTAGAGAATGCATCATAATAACATTCAGAATACATCATAATAGCATACTGAAAACCATACAGAATGCATCATAATAGCATTCAGAATATATCAGAATAATATTCAGAATGCATCATAATAGCATACTGAAAACCATACAGAATACATCATAATACCATTCAGAATATATCAGAATAATATTCAGAATGCATCATAGTAACATAAAGAATATCTCAGACTAACATTCAGGATGCACCCTAATAACATATTGAACACCATTCAGAATACATCAAAATAACATTCAGAATATCTCAGAATAATGTTCAGCATGCATCATGATAACATATTGAAAAACATTCAGAATGCATCATAATAACATTCAAAATATATCAAAACAACATGCAGAATGCATCATAATAACATTGAAAACCATTCAGAATGCATCATAACAACATTCAGAATATCTCAGAATAACATTTAGAATACATCATAGTAACATATTGAAAACTATTCAGAGTGCATCATAATAACATATTGAAAACTATTCAGAGTGCATCACAATAACATTCAGAATATTTCATAATAACATTCAGAATGCATCATAATAACATTCAGAATATCTCAGAATAACATTCAGAATGCATCATAATAACATATTGAAAACAATTCAGAATGCATCATAATAACATTCAGAATATCTCAGAATAACATTCAGAATGCATCATAATAACATATTGAAAACAATTCAGAATGCATCATAATAACATTCAGAATATCTCAGAATAACATTCAGAATGCATCATAATAACATATTGAAAACAATTCAGAATGCATCATAATAACATTCAGAATATTTCATAATAACATTCAGAATGCATCATAATAACATTCAGAATATCTCAGAATAACATTCCAAATGCATCATAATAACATATTGAAAACCATTCAGAGTGCATCAGAATAACATTCAGCATGCATCATAATACAATTCAGAATATTTCATAATAACATTCAGCATGTATCATGATAGCATGGAAAACCACTCAGAATGCATCATAATAACATTGAGAATATCTCAGAATAACATTCAGAATGCATCATAATAACATAGAAACCCATTCAGAATACATCATAGTAACATTCAGAATATCTCAGAATAACATTCAGAATGCATCATAATAACATTCAAAACATATCAAAACAACATTCAGAATGCATCATAATAACATATTGAAAACTTTTCAGAATGCATCATGATAACATATGGAAAACCATTCAGAATGCATCATAATAACATTCAGAATATATCAGAATAATGTTCAGAATGCATCATAATAAAATTCAGAATATTACAGAATAACGTTCAGATTGCATCATAATAACATATTAAAAAACATTCAGAATGCATTATAATAACATATTGAAAACCATTCAGAATGCATCGTAATAACATTCAGAATATCTCAGAATAACATTCAGAATGCATCATAATAATATTTAGAATGCCTAAGAATAGCATTCAGAATGCCATATATTTCAAATATGGTGGTCGTATTTTAAGGCTGATAACTGGACAAACCCTAATGTACTTAGTTATTTACAGCATATTATTTATCATTCAGTCGTGGCTAAATTCTTGAACTGTTGAATAAAGCATGTACACATGTTTGATCTACTGCGTATAAGTTTAGGGATGTAAACTTTTTTTTTTCACATTTTATTGCAGCGTATTACATTGTGTTGTTGTATCATGACTGGTATGGAAGCCTGAGGCTAGTGTGTAACCTCATGGCTAACATATTAGCTTGAGGCTATAGCATTAGATTGGGACACCAGAAACACAGCTCAAATCAACTATTGCATTTTTATAATGTTGCATGCTGTAATAAACTGAAAATGGAAACATTTACGTAGTAATGTAAAGAACATTTTGAGCTCTCTCTTATTTATTTATTTCTTATTTCAAAATGCTGTACTGAAAGAAAGTATTAACTCAAGACACTAATGTATAGCGTTGAGTCAAATAATAACTTTTGTGAATAATAAGTTATTATTGTATAGAAAAAAAACAAAAAACTGTATTTTGGCAAGTGCTGTATAAAGGACACCACGTCCTCAAATATATAATTACCAAAACTGTGTGTGTATGTGTGCCTATGTGCAGATGTACAATCTGTCCTTTCTCCAGATGTTTGTGGGGACAGGAGGCCATGCTGATCTGCGGTGCTGAGTGGGGGAGCGTGCTGTTGCCTCAGTGCCTGTGCTGCTGAAGCCTGCGGTGCTTGGCCTCCTCATGGCTCTATGGGAGCTGCTGCTGTCTCTGGGCCTCCACTGCTTGCTGGCTGCTTCTGCCAGTCTTGCGGAGGATGGTCCCGCTGGGCCCCTGGACTGGCTCCTCTCAGACAAGGGCCCCTTCCACCACTCCCAGGAGTACACCGACTTTGTGGAGAGGAACCGCCAAGGCTTTTCCACCCGATACAAGATATACAGGTGAGACATTAATGTATTTTATGCATGTCTGCCATCTAATGCTGCTTGTTTTCATTGTCTTTCCTGGCCAACACCAGTAGCTTTGTTCAACATAATTTTCATTGTTTTATGAATATTTGCAGGAATATTTCAGGCTCTTTTTGGTATTCGTATAGACATATGAGCCTTGTCAGTTGGTGGCAGATGCTGTGGGCCAGCTTCAGGTAAAGCTGGAGCAGAAAACAGGAGTAATGACTGGTGTTCCTATTGCCTCTCATAGCTTATTTTTCACATCAGGTTAACTATGGTTTTGTGCATTCAGTAAAAGTAAAGACAGTTATGGAAACAGCATAATCAAAGTCTTGCATACTTCAGAACTGATGATATGCAGAACAGTTTTACAACAGGGCTAAAGTGTTTATATAACTGATGGTATATCCAGTATATACAGTGGGGCAGTTGTTGGCTGGAGGTTAGGGAACCAGCCCTGTGACCATAAAGTTGCCAGTTCGATCCCCTCAGCTGACAGTCCATGACTGAAGTACCCTTGAGCAAGGCACTTAACCCCCAACTGCTCCCCTGGCGCTGTGGATAGGGCTGCCCACTGCTCTGGGCAAGTGTGCTCACTAGTGTGCATGCATGTATGTGGGTGTTTCACTACACGTATGGGTTAAATGCCTAGGTCTAATTCCACAGTTGGCTGATTGTTCTGGATTCTGAGTCCAATAATGCCTAATAGTGCCATTATTGTGATTTGTTCATGGGTAAGGGATTCTTGGGCACAACACAAAGACGGTGGTAACCTGTGGTAAAACTCTATAATTCATGACCTCAAGTGGGTTAATGCTTTTGTAAAACAGCCACAGCATAAAGTATAAGACAGTGTACAACATTTCAATAACACACAAGCAACTCTTCCACAAAGAAATGTAGATCATCACTGTTGAAATACCCCCCCCCCCCCAGAAAGTTACCTTTCAGCATGAAGGAAAAGAACTTCTTCACTTTTAATGTAAGGCAATGTAAAAATGTTTTGACAGTATTTTTATTATTTGGCCTAATTTATTGTCCTCTCTTGAGCTGTGCGTATATATGAGTGGAAATCAGGGAAATTTTGGATGCATTGTTGTACACAAGTATGTACATATATATTAAACATGTAAAAAAGGGCTTAATACAAGTAGAAACACTGTCATTTTAGTCAGCTAGCCTTATTATGTTACATTTGCTCTTTGACATATACAAACATTGAAACAAAACCTTCTATCTTATTTTTTTCTGCTTTTCATATTTTGACATAAAAAAATAGCTACCATTTACAGAGTGTAAAAATTCATGATGAATGGACTTTCGTGGTGAATGTACTAACAGAAATCGTCCAAAATGGTCCAAAAACCCTTTATATCAACATTGCAAGTTAGAATGTTAAGGTTATATGCTCAGTTAAAAAGATTATCCACTTCACAGAACTAATTAAGGATGCACCGAAAGGAGAATTCTTTTTTTTTTTGTTCAGATATCTGACATTTTCAGGCAATCACACAATGATTACCATAAACCAATATCGAAATATTGAAATTTAGAAATATTAGTCAAATCTAAACATCTATCCAAAACCACAATTTTTTTTAACAATTATCTGCTGTTGATGATCGCATTCTGTTATCATCATCCATCCCTAAACCATCCCTAAAACATTTAGAAGCCATTAAAGTAGAAGTAGAAGCTCAGTTGGAACAACAATATTGCACTCATGGAACAAACATGCAAACAATGATTTGGCACTAGAGCAGAGGGACACTGGGTTGCTACATAAGATGGAGGAGCAGTAATTCAGAAGAAGCAATTGCTGAAATGCAGAGAAAGTTCTTTGGGGGAATTTGGTCATTAGCACTAAACACCAGTCAGCCGTAACTTTGTACTCACCTCCTTGTTTCTACACCCACTGTTCATGTTAACAGCTCCACTTGCCATAAAGGTGCACTTTGTAGTTCTATAATTACAGACTGTAGTCCATCTGTTTCTATGCTTTGTTAGCCCCCTTTTACCCTGTTCTTCAGTGGCAGAACACTCATGGGACCACCACAGAGCAGGGATTACTTGGGTGGTGTATTAATCAGAGCACTGATGTGGTGGTGGGATGTTAGTGTGCACTGCATTGGGTGGATTTTAAATGTCCACTCACAGTCCACTGTATTAGACACGCCTAGCTTGTTGGTCCACCTTGTACACATAAAGTCAGAGACGATAGCTCGTCTGTTGCCGCACAATTTGTGTTAGTCTTGTGTTAGTCTAGTCCTTCATCAGTGGTCAAAGGACACTGCCCACAGGATGAAGGCTAGATATTTTTGGTTGGTGGACTATTGTCAGTCCAGCAGTGATGCTAAGCTTTGAGGTGTTTAAAACACACATCACCACCATGTCAGTGTCACTGCTGGACTGAGAATGATCTATCAACCAAATGATACCTGCTTTGTGGTGGTCCTTGTTGAAGAACAGTGTAAAAGGGAGCTAAGTATGCAGAGAAACAGTTAATCTACAGTCTATAATAGTAGAAGAACAAAGTGGTCAAACAAGGAGGTGGTTTTAATGTCATGGCTTATGGGTAAATGTAGAGGATAAATCAGTTGCCCATTTGATTTGATTTAGATTTAAGAATATACAGTACTGTGCGAAAGTTTTAGGCATCTAAGCAAAAACACTTTACCTCAGCAGTGAGTTTATCACAATATACATTAGAATAAAGTCATATTCATAATTTAAATAAACATAAAACCAATAAAATGTAACAAGAATTTCTTTGGTCCATATTTTTCCTTGACACCTTCACAGCCGCCACAGAGACTTTTTAATATCATCAGTTACATCATGAGCACAATTTACTGAAGCACTGATTGGTCAAACCAGGAGCTGCTTTTTAACTGCATATAATACTGTAATACTGGGCTTCCTCGAGGAGAGGTTTGCAAGTGGTTAAACAAGCACATTAACATCCATAAAATCACTATTATATATATATATATCATTATTAATTAATATTCTATACATTTTGTTTATTCAAATATTAACACTTTTCTCAGCAAATAAACACAAACCTGTCACGGTTGGCTCCTCCCAGTCCTGTCCATGTGTTCTTGTTTTGGTTTGTAACTCCGCCCCTGATTGTTTTCACCTGTCCCTCATTGTTATGTGTATTTAAGCCCTGTGTTTGCCCCTTGTGTTTGCCAGTCATTGTATCCCTGTATCGGTCTTTGTTTGAAGTTTGTTTGCTGGTCGCTCTGGTTTTTGTCATGTGTACTTCCCGTTCCGTCCGCATCGGCTATATGAACCTGGACTGTTCTGACCACGACCCTGGATTTGCCCCTAATAAATCTCGCTTATCTCAGCGTGTGCGTCCGCCTCCTCGCTCCCCCTTACAAAACTACACAAATAAATAGATTTTGAAAATGTGTCTTGGGTGCCTAAGACTTTCGCACAGTACTGTACATCATTTCCAAATGAAACACTATATCAAAAAAATAACACTACATCAAAACAATTATGATCGAAAGTTATATGAAAGAGACAAGTGTGCTGTTGTAGTATATACTGTGTGTATGTGTGTATATGTGTTACTGTTTATTGCATCACTTTTTTCAGTGTATGCAACATTTTTGGCTTCATTTGAATTCAAACATTACATTTCATACTGAGAGACAATCATCTCCCAGAGCACAGTCTAGTTAATTATTATATGGGTAGTTTAATGTTTCCCCCGAAGTTATTTGTTCAGCAGAAGCAGCATGTTTGACAGTTGTGTTGGCAGATAATCACCCAGACCCCTGAGAAGCGTTGTTTATGGCAGTCAGATGTGATCAAGGCATGATCCACTAGAACAGTGCTTTTCCAGTCTTGCTCCTGGAGTTCTCCTGCGATGCACATTTTTTGTGTTTTCCCTGCTCCCCACACCCATTTAACCTCATAAAGGGCTTGTTAATTAGCTGATGAGTTGAGGCAGGTGTGTTGGGAGTAGAGAAGTCACTACAATGTGCAGAGCAGGGCTACTCCAGGACCAGTATTGCTCTCACCCACTCTTAACAACAGTGCCAAAAAGGGTTCTTGGAGCGATGCCATAGAAGAACCATATTAGTTTATCTGAGGAACCTTTCCATGAATAGTTCTCATTGCAAATGAGATGTGTGAGGCTGAATAACCTTTTTAAAGTTTAGAACTGCCGTGTACTGTGAAGGTTCTACATCAGTCAAAGACTTTTTTTGTTTTTTTTCCAAGAAGTGTATGCCAAAGCCAAGTGCCATTTAGGAACCTTTAGTTTTAAGAGTGCATTTATCCCCATATGTCACTCCTCAGTCTAGGTCAGTTCCAGTTGTATCATTTTTTTGGCTTGCAAAGTTCTAGATGAACACTCTAATATAGGTAAATGGTGACAACAGTTACCTTTAAATGCTTAAGCATTAATGATTAGTCCAAGCAACTAATAAAATAAAGTAAGACATCAAATACACACTGACCGAGCACTTTATTATGCGCTGGTTTGAGTATTTCTATAACTGATGATCTCCTAGGAGTCTCTAGAGCTCACTCAGAATGGTGCATTAAAGAAAACCGTCCAGTGTGCAGCAGTTCTGCAGATGAAAACGCCTTGTTGATAAGAGAGGTCTATGGAGAATGACCAGAGTGGTTAAGGCTAACAGAACGGCTATAGTAATTCAGATAACCACTCTGTACAATTGTACTGAGCAGAAAAACATCTCAGAATGCGCAATACGTCCAACCTTGAGGCAGATGAGCTACAACAAAAGATGACCATGTCAGATTCCACTTCTGTCAGCCAAGCACTGGAACCTGAAGCTGCAGTGGGCACAGGCTCACCAAAACTAGAAGTTGAAGACTGGACAAACATAGCCTGTTCTGATGAATCTCAGTTTCTGCTGAAGCATGGAGAATGTTTTCCTGGCACACTTTGGGCCCATTAATACCTATTAGTCAGCCTTTTTGAGTATACTTGGTGGCCATTCTCCTTCCTTCATGGCCAAAATTGTCAGTCTTCTACTGGCTACTTCCAGCATGATAATGCATCATGTCACAAAGCAAACATTGTCTCAAACTGGTTTTATCACATGACAATGAGTTCAGTGCTCCTTAATGGCTTTCTTAGTGACTGCACCTATTGAGTCCAATAGAACACCTTTGAGACATGGTAGAACAGGAGATTTGCAGCATGAAAGTACACATGAAAAATCTGCAGGAAGTGTATGATGCAATCATGTCAACATGGACTACAACCGAAAAGGAATGGTTCCAAAATCTTGTGGAATCCATGACATGAAGAATTGAGTCTGTTTTGAGAGCAAAGGGATGCACTGCAGTGTATTAGTATAGTGTTCCTAATAAAGTACCTAGTAAATGTATTTTGATAATATTTTGAGCATATTTTTAAAATCTAATGATCATTTTAATAGTACAATTGTATAACTGAAAAAGAAAAAAAAAACATCTTAAAACTTTTAAAAATATTTGTCCACTTCCTAAAATTAATCTGCTCTCTTAGAACATCAGAAATGAAATTTGTGGATAGGTTAATATAAAGTGGTTTGTTTTGTAGTGACGCTAAATGTTTCCACTGCTGGCCATCACTACAAACTCTAAACAGATGAGAAACACTTCTGAACACTTTGTTTTCGGGCCTGACTTTCCATTTTTAACTAATTCTGTTGTTGCTTCTCTACTCAAACCAGAAATTAAAATAAAAAATCTACAAATATGTAAAATTATCTGCCTGTTGACCTGATATCTAGCTCTGTTGTCAGTCTCTGTCCTGATAAGCCATATATGTAAATAGATGTGAATGGATAAACTGCAGCACAGGACTGCTGCAGCATGTTCATGTTCATTTATATCACTGAAATGTGACATTTAATTTTTTTTTTTAGTATTTAAAAAAATGTTAACAGGCTTTATTACAGATTTATTTTTCAAGTGCTTGGTTTGGTAATTCCTCGCACTGTATGAACAGTTTCTTAAGTGGGTTTCTAGATGTTTTTAATAGCTAATTGAAATGTTTATTCCAGTGTGTTTCACAAAAGATTTTTAGCAGATCTTTAGTAGATGTTGCAATAAATCAGTAGAACCTTTGAGGTTCAGTTTTTTGTTTTGAGATGTGTTTTCTTGCACAGTAGAAATTGACCAGAACTACACTGGGGAAGGAGGGGTTGTGACAAAATTGTTACCATGAGCCATTTCAAAATACTGCACTCTGGACATGATATGCAAGAGGAATTATTAAACCCTGTGTAAAAAAATAATAATAAAACTTCATGATCTTGCATGTACTGTATGAACCAGCAGTGGGATCACATCGATAACCTCACTTTAACAACCCAGGGTCAAATCCAGTATAGTTCATTAAAGTTCAATTAAGTACTACAAAGAACTGCAGGATCTAATATCCCTCACTTTCCATCGCAGTCTGCTCAGGTGCCCTTGTGCACAGAACCAGTCCTGAGTTGTAATGAAACGATAAGGTGGAATGCCAGGTATGGTTTCAGAAGCTTTTTAAGAGCTCTACCTTACGGACAAGTAAAATCTAATTTTTTATTTCCTTCATAAGCTTCTTGCATGCACACTGCCATAGGCTAAACATAGAATTAAGCATTTTTTTCACTTCCTTTTTATTCATTCCATTGAGTTCTTCTTCTGTCGATATATTATTTGTGAACTAATTTGTGAACTAATGGTTTGTTTAAATGCGGTGACTAATCAACGTTTTCCCCTAAGGAAGAATGCAGAAATCAAGTAGTCACTCAATTATTAAACTCATTTTTTTCTGAAAGCTGTTTAATGCTTTAAAGGGCTGCGGGTGATTGTCTCTTTGCACTACAACAGCATACTTAGTTAAAAATGTGGAAATGTGGACAAATGAGTACATTTTAATGCTTTGCATGCTTTACTTATTTTCACAATTTACCAATATGATGCTTTCCTTTCAGAAAGGAATGAAATGAGCATTGTAACCATAGTGACGCTTCATATGACTCTTCATTACAATACCTTAAATTCAGTACAATTAATGAGTTACCACTAGGGAGGGACATTTTGTTCTTGGAATGTTTTTTAAAGTCTTCGGCAAAAAATAATACATCTTTGCATGATTTGAGTGCCCAAGTGGCCACTTTTAGCCTACATTCACCACATTACCAGCACAAATCTTTACATGATATTTGCTTTTAAACTGTATAAAGAATGCAAACACCCTGTAGTTTTCTAATATGCAGAAAAGTAAACCTTATCACTCATATGGAAAAGCAAGTGTCACCAAAATGGTAACTTTACAGGAGAGAGTAAAAACACTGTTACCTTTCCATGTAAGTCAATGTAAAGAGATTTTATTCCAAGTGATTATAGACAATTTCTATTGGTCCATTCACCATGAAATTCACACAGTGTAAAGGACAGTTGGTGTGTTGAAATGATGTAGAACTAAAAATCAACAAAAATAGAGATACATAGATTTCTTTGGGCATTGATAGATGATATAAGAACCTGACTGAGGCTCACAACTTTCTTTACAACTACGCAAAATGATAGCAAGCTAACCATGCTGAAAGATAGCTAGCAGCCTAAAGAGCTCCTCCATTAGTATACAGTGTTGGGCTTTAAACTGAAGTGTTGCTGAACGATTCACTATAAAGAAGTTTTGTTGTTGTCCAAAGAAAAATACTGATCTCTAGGACTTAACAGGAGAGGACGAAAACATTCTTAATTTTTACTGTAAGTAAAAGTGAAGAGTTATTTTTTTTTCCCCGAGTCATTTTGGAACATTTCTAATGTAAAGGACAGCTGCTGTGATCAAATGAAGTAGAAAAAAAAACACAAAAATTGAGATGATAGATCATTTGATGATTTGGTCAGCAATGATATCTTACTCAAATATCTTATGTGCTTCAAATTTCTTCAAATCTGCCTTAAGTAACATTCAACTCACTGTGGGAGCAAATGTCTAACACTGTTAGCTTAATGCTAACACAATACTGAAAACTGTATTGAGGTGCTAGCAGAAATTAGCATCATTGGTGCAGTAGTAATTGTTTAAACAAAAACGACTTAGACAAGATGAAGGCGTCTGCATTACTGCTATATTATGATATTTTTAGTATTGTACAATGATGGACGAAAGACATTTCTTGTCCTTTTTAAGCAGTTCATGGTTGCTTGGGAACAACAGCATACATTACAGTTTTCATTTTATCAAAATTTCATGACAAATGGATCAATAAAAAGTAGTCCAAAATGACTTAATAACAAAATCTTGTTCATGTGTGTGTGTGTGTGTGTGTGTATGCATATATATATATATATATATATATATATATATATATATATATATATATATATATATAGTACACCCCTCATAAACTCCTCGTACACTATAGAAATGAAACTGGCCACTGGATATTCAACATGGCACATCATGGCACCTCAACATGGCAAAGAACTCTCTGAGGATGTGAGAAATAGAATTGTTGCTCTCCAGAAAGACAGCCTAGGCTATAAGAAGATTACTAAAACCCTGAAAGATTACTAAAACCCAAGGCCATATGGCAGTTTTATGTGTATATATATATATATATATATATATATATATATATATATATATATATATATGTGTGTGTGTGTGTGTGTGTGTGTGTGTGTGTGTGTCTTTGTACAGTATATACATTTTATATATATATATATATATATATATATATATATAATACGTGTATATGTTGACTTTCAGATATTCACAGTGAAATATATGTTATTTCTAAATTGAGCAAGAATTGCACATTTTTATCTGCTTCATACAGGAGGTAAGAGGGTTACTCCACATTGCACATGAAATCATTGCTGATTGACTGCCTTATTAGAATGCATCATGCATTCTGTTATGATCTGATAATATATAAACATGTGCTCAAGCTGAGTTCAGTCCAAATTATGCGTAACCCCTTATTAATCTCACTGATCAACATTAAAGAACATCACAGACACAAGTGCACACAAGAGCACGCTCATCACTCATGCACACTTAAGTGAGTTATAATAGTGTATATCAGATTTGAAATGCTTACCATTTAAAGGTTTATTGCTCTAACTAAGTAGATGACAAACATATTTCTTGTTCTATCTAAAAATGTGAGGGTATTGATCACCCCTGTAGTCACTTTTACTGTTTTTGCATTGTTAACGATTTACTACTTTTTCTGCACAACTCCTACATTTATACATCATTCATATCTGAGCCTTGCAGCAACATGAATATTCTATTTTGTGAACAGATAAAAATGTGTTGACTTGTGCATGGCGAAATGGATGATTTGTTAGAACACGAACGTACACTTTGGCACTTAAATTAGTGGCAGTGCATCATAAATCACATCCTTCATCGCAGGGACGGATATTGAATATTCCTCTGGTCACAGCAGCTTCAGTTGACAGCTATGGATTTGTGGGAGCTACTTTACAGCGCCTGCGATTGGCTCACCATTAAAACATTTTGATTTTCTTTTGTACGCTGGCAACCACTGTACATCAGATTTTCATTGCGTACTTTCCAAGATTAATAGCCTTATCATATGACCGAGTGATTAGTAGGTTCTTAATACTTATTACTCTGCATTATCACGATTCTCTTGAGAGGCTACTGTTGGTAGCAAGGCGTGGTACAGACAGGGAAGATTATAATCATTCCTTGATTGAATAGTGATATAATATGAGCATGCAGGACTCGCATGAGCGCCAGCTGTGTTTTATCCCTCCGAAAGTCAAACTTATATTAGTCATGCTCAATATCCACTCTGATTGGTCAGATTTTTATCTATTACACAACACTAAAGGGACAGAAGGTACAGATAATCCATAGAGTAAGTGGGCGCTGTTATTAGCTGAACTGTCTTTGCACTTCAAAATATAAGGGCTGGCACTGATATTTGTGTTCTGTTCACCATTAAAGTCCCAAGGAGAGTATCGCGTGACTGGGCCTTTGCCTGCTGGCATTGAGACAGGCTATCAAAGACAGTCAAATCCCAAATTATTTGCTTGATCTCTCTGTGTGTCAGCCCATTTCAGTGTGTGCGAAGTGTGGCCAGATGAAGCAGAAAGGGGTACATGATAATGGTATTACAGCTTAGTGTCTCTGTATGAGAAGTGTCATGTTGCGCTTATGAAACGCTAAGACGTGATCTCTCAACGCCACTGTAGATTCTTCTCTGCTCCTGTGGCACATTCTCTGAGCACATACTGTTTTAACTCAAACCACCTCAATCTTACCCGCTCCGATCACTTGCCTATAACAAACAATTTCAGCCCACCACAGACCTGAAAAGATTAAAAGTGACAATATTATTTTCGATGCTGGCATTTTCCTCCAAGCGTGGCGTTGTTGTTCTGCCAAATTTTAATAATCTTCAATGACACAGAGAAGATGAATTACCAGTAGTAGTTACAGTTGTGTGTAATAGCACTGTCCGCATAATGGAAGTGCACCATCTCATCCCTCCTTCAATTTTCCACCTTTCCTCCTGATTGAATTTGAAAGAATTTTAATGAGCTCTTTCTCAGAAATGGCTCTTCTCATTTGAGGGGATTCACCATGAAGAGTGTTTGCTGGAGAAAAGATGCAATGTCCATACCAGACAAAGATGAGGTTTCGGTGCGCCACCTGCTTAATTGACCCACTGCCAAAGGACTGTTGCCATAGACACCGATGCGCAGGGAGATAAAGTATCTGCAGTTCTCCGGATAACATAAGTGGGGAATTTAGTTCCAAATTGCTTTTAAAAGGTCACGTTGTAAAATGCTACCTCTTTTTTTATGACGCTGCACTTACAAGAGTTTCTTAATCTTTTTTAATCTTTCTGCTCTCAAAGAACGGACAAAAGCTGAACTGTAAGCTGTTTGATGCCTTTTATATCTTCTGCAAGAGCAGGCTTTGGTGAGAGACCAGCAGAAAACTAAACAAATAGCCTCTCTGTGGCTATAAAAATGTTTCTTTTCGTAGCTAAAAACCCACTGAATTGGCTTTTGTAACTGAGCCAAGCGTTAAACCAACCCAAGTCAAATAAAACAGAATGAATTGAGTTTTTCCAAGTCTCATGGGAATGTCACTTACTATCACAAGACACACACTTTAAAAAAATTGTTATACTTAAAATAGAATTTATCCCAGATTACCACTTATTATAAGTTAGGGGAACTTTCATGATGCTTGCATGTATTCAAATAAGATCTTTGATTTGATTCCACCCAATTACCAGCGGGATAGGCTCTAGCTCCACCTGCGACCCAGAAGGATAAGCAACTTAGAAGGTGTTTGTGTGTGTACTGAAATTTAATCTAGCCTGTTGCCATTAGCAACTGGAGAGACTGGCACAGGAGATGACATTTTTCTGGCTCTGGGCTCCATCTATTTGCATATTGGGTGTGTACTTCTTCTCTGTATTGCCTTACCTCCTTGTCTGTCTTTCATTGGGTATATTCTTACATTCTATATTTCCATTAATTGCTTGCCCTTGTTGTTGTTGGTTATATGGTTTTGTTGCCATATTCCTTTTTCTAAGTTGGACCAACATAAATTCAAACACTAGTAACAGGTTCAACAAACTGTCCATAATTCAGTTAAGTTCAGCTATAGAATGTTTCCTTGTGAGTATAAAGAACCTTTTTGCACAATGTAAAGGCAAGAACCTTCAATTCTATGTGTAGAGGAAATGTAGAGGAGTGTAGAGGAGTCAGCGGGTCTTTGTTTTACACAGAAGTTGAGACTGATGATATTTATGATAGGAACCATCTCATGTAGCTCATCTAAAGCTCCAGGAAGAGCTTCACAGTGTAGCCAATAAACTGCTCTCTCTCCCTGCTGAGGTCAGTGCCATAAGGCCTCATGAGGTTTTAAGATAAGACAAGGCGAGCTTATCATGCTCAGCGGTAACTGAGGAACAGAATGACAGGGAGGATTTTCTCCCTCTCTACCTCTCTGTCCCAGCAAACCTTTGTACTGCTGAGGGCTTGCTCGCTAACGGCTCCCATACCACATCTGCCAAGGCCTGCTGAGGGTGTGGCTTATCTATGTGAAATTGAGATAAATCATCAAATTTCACAAAGGCTGCAGTTCACCTAGTCTTGACTGATGTAATGGCTCATGCCAGGTACATAGAGTTTCACAGCGGTTAAATTTACAGCTTATGAAATTACTGGAAATTATGCCTGACTTATGTCCAACAAAAACAGCTTGGGCCACACTGTAGGCTGCAGTGCGTACTTTATTCTTTACATAATTTCCCCATAATTATTTTTTACCCCTTATGAATTGCCAAAGAGCAGATGGAATTAAAAGTATTTTCTGGAATGAATCAATCAAACATCTGGTCGCGAGGCCCCTGTCATTACTTCTGATTTAATGTGATAGATCTCCTTTCATAAGGCCACAGCAACTCCATCCATCAACCGACTATGAGGTTGCCCACCATTTCTCAGACGACTAAAGCCAAGAGGGAGCATGCTATCATTGGTGAGCGTTCCGAGGATGTGCGAGTTTCACAGCAGGGAGGTATTATCAGCAAAGCCCTCTGTGGATGGTAGTATCTCCTTTGATTTGTGGGTTACTGCTTTCAAAGGCACATGACGGAGAGAGGTGAGAGAAAGTAATAAGTAGGAAAGCGCTGAGGAAGGTGGTGACAGAAAGGTCTGCGTATTTAATTGCCTCAAACTGTGTGCAAATTGTATCTTCATGCAGACAATTTGATGTGGCCCATAATAAGAAAAAAGCTGAGAAACTTATTTATGACCCTGACTTCAAAAGTTGCTAAATCATTTCTGTCAGAGGTAGTGTACCTATTTCAGAACAAACATATCTAATTGGTTTTTCGGTTGATATTTCCTTCGAGGAAAATCTATGATGACCATTTTTCTGAAAATTGAGCCATGGCTCTTTTTTTTCTTCTGCAAAGCTTTTCTGGGAAATTTAAGCAATAATTCCTCTTTATTTTTACCAATATAAAACACAGCAGCTGTCACCACTCAGCAGACTTCTGCAGGTCTTCCTGTCAGTGCAGATTCCACTATGATGCCTATGCTTATCAAGCCTAGCACCTGTCAGCAGCATCTTCAGAATCGATTTGCTCTCTGTAGTGTTCGTCTTCCAAATGCCTACCTGCTCTTAGACTTTAAGACTAATGATGGAGTCTTTGCACTAGTTATGTCTGCCCTGTTGGACTCATGTGGTCCAGCTCTCTTGCAGGCGCTGAGGTGTTTTAGTAAAAACAGATCGTTAGAGCCAGGCATGTTTATTGTATGTGTGATCCTCTTGCAGGGAGTTTGGCCGCTGGAAAGTGAATAACCTGGCTGTGGAGCGGAGGGATTTCCTGGACTCCCCCTTACCTCTCACCCCTGAGTTTATTCGGAACATTCGACTCCTGGGGCGAAGACCCTCCGTCCAGCTAATTACTGACAACCTGATCAAGAAATATGGGACTCATTTTCTCCTCTCAGCTACACTAGGAGGTAGCAATATCCTACAGACTACTGCTGTGCTTGGCAAACGAAATGTCCACTGCACAAAAAAGATATTAAGTGAAAATAATATTATATAAGTTACACAAAAGATTACAGCATTCAATTCTAGACACTTTTATTTACGTTATCACTGGAATCTTGCCTATCCTTATCCTTTTTGCACCACTCGACCAATAGAAAACATTAAGAATGAAATGTTTTTAGTAACAATCCTTGTCTTATTAAATTATCATTGAAGTTTTGTTATGAATCACTCTGACTGATCCAGTCTACGCCCACAAATGTGCTCTTCCTCAACAACTGTTACACGGATGGTTTATAGGTTGTAATAAGAAATTGTACATCATTTTTGTAAAAACACAGACATTTTCAGTGAATCATTCATTTCCAGTTATATTTGTTTTTTTGTATGAGTATGAAGGGTCACGCTGTTGGGATAGGGTGTAGTTTTGTACCATTGAGCTCATATTAGCTTAGTGTAAAATTTTCAACCTATATAGTTGAAATAGTTATATAGTTTCAAATAGCTACAACAACACAGTCCAGCTCAGTAGCATAGCATTTTAAACTGAGAGCTCAACCATATGGAGCACAACTCCAGCCTTAATTTGTCAGTTTGAATGGGTTTGTCATTAGCATTCTGTAAAGCTTGTCCAACTTCACAGCAGACACATTTGTGGGCTGAGCATGGATGCGTCAATTTTGCTTTCTTCTAGCATTATTTCATCAAAAAGCAAAAATCTGACAGCTTCACTGGACAGACTTCACTTAACATAAGTGAAACTGTTAAAAATAGTAGGTTGAACAATCTTATGACATTCTAAAAAGACGTAGTAGATATATTGCCTACATTTAAGATGTTTTCACTTGCCAAGATATCTTTTTTATAGGAAGATAGAACAGAAATATACATTGAGTTGGAATCATTCCAGCCAGTTCCAACCAAGTTTGAGTACTGTCTGTCATATGTGTACTTTCTGTTGCAAAACAACAAAAGCTGTCTAACTCCCATATAGAACAGCAGTGCTCACGCATATTTCCACTGCAGCTGGTAGTATGTCAAACCAGGGAAAATGACTGGTGACAAGCACTGATTCCCGTGGTCCTATATTTACTCTAGTGTATAGTGGTAAGTGGGAGGCAGGTGCAGCTAGATAGCTTCAGAATAACAGTGACATGATTATTTCTGTGAAAAAAAGGATGATGTCTGAAATGGGTTTCCTCTGCAAAAGCCATACTTGTCGATTACTCCTCCCTGCTCTCTGCCTGTCAAAGGCTGCACTTACAAGTGGCTCCATGTAATGTAAAACTCATGGAAGTTTGCAACTGATGTGACCTCCATTGTTCCAAAAACAAACAATGTTTTGTACTGTGAGAAATGCGTAAACGAAGAGCCATGTCCGTGCCTCGTGCCGGAGAAATTGAATGCCCGAATCTAGATTGGATCTTATGGCCTTCATGAGGTAAATAATATAACAGTGATCGATGTGGGGAATGGAAATAGTATCAACTACAGTTAAGAATTTAATGAAAAAGGAATTACTGTAGTGACAGCAGCATCACAACAATACAAGTTATTATTATTTAAGAGAACATTCAGGGCCCAGTGACCTTTTTGCAGAGGGATTCTGTCCACATGTTATGTACAGAACTACCATACCAGCCTAAATCCTTGGTTTATGGGCCATGTGCCGTAATGAGGCCACAATATGCGTACATGTGAACTTTCACAAACTCTGTTTTATTTGCCAAAGGTGATTTACACCTCTGGAGAATGTTTTGATGGGAAAACACATTATTTAATAATACCACTATCCTTTTGACCCTTAACTTTTTTGCCTTGAGTTTGTTGAAGGTTATTTCACTTCCCTTTTGAACCTGCTCCTCACAAGCACGTAGTTAGCTGGCGGGGCCACGTGCAGCTTTCATGAACACTGCAGCCTTAATACATTGTGGGCACATTTATTGTGAGCCCTTTCATTTGCGTATATGGCAGCTTCTAAATGGATCTGTAAAACTGATTATATGCAACAATTAAATGCATACAATATGAGAACAGCGAGCATTATTACCATGATGTATAATAAAGAAATGCACATAGACATACACAGAACAGGAATGTGCAAATGTGCTTGAATACTGAATGCTCAATATTTATTATTTAGTTGTAAGTATTAGTAGGTAAGTGAACATATAGAAGACTTAATAACCACTATGCATCAGTATATCTATCAAAATTAACTTACTCAAAAAAACAACAGTCTGAGGCTTTTACAAATAAGGTACGCTTTTACTCCAGTCACGTTTACAAATGAACCAGCTCTGCTCATCTGTCTTGTAAATGCTGTAATAGTAAGAACAGCTTGGGTAAGTTTAGTCATTTCCTCTTCACTTATTTAGGAGAGGAGGCTCTCACCATATTCGTGGACAAGAGGAAGCTGAGTAAGAAGGCAGAGGTGAGTGACTATACCAGCAACAGCACGGCTGTGACTCTGGAGGCGCTTCACCAGCTGGCTGCCTCCTACTTCATAGACCGAGAGAGCACACTGCGCAAGCTGCACCACCTCCAGATCGCCTCCACTGCCATCAAGGTGGGCCATTAGTCATGTCTCACTGTGAGCAGATATCATATTTCTCTGGACCACTTATGTCAGATGAGCACACATATTATTATGTTATATAGAGCATCTTATGAGTGGGAAACAAGAACTTCTACCATTTTGCATTGGATAAATGAAGCAGGTTTTGGCAACCAGCATTTGACTAATATATGCATGCAATATTAATATATTACAAGTGGTGTTGCACCCATAACAATAGCATATCTGTATTGGCCCTGATACTGACACTTAAATATAGTGTCGATATCAGCAATGGAGCATATGTGTACATACCATGAGACAAAGAGTAAAAATGCTCATTGCAAAATCTGTAATGCCAGTGTTTGAAGGGCTCAATACATCAAATTTAATTTAGTGGTTAAAGATAAACCATGCCAAAGAGCACAGCAGCTTTTCGTAGTTCTGAAACCAAATGTGAAGCTATCCAACCAGTAAGGCTGGCTTTACACAGTGAAACCTTCATTCGAATAGTTGCATGTTGTACATTGCCTGCAACATAATTTCCATGCAACTTGACAGTTAAATGAAAGAGTTTAAAAAAAAAAGCATGGTTTGAAATTGTAATTTCACTTGACCACATGATATATTATTGCCGTTTTGATTGGCTGATCCATTAAACTTTTTCCATTAAGACACTTGCAACTGCTGTGACTGAGTTTGTAATGAGTTCCACGAAGCTTTACATTACATACATTTACATATATTTTCATGCAGGTTTTTAAGCCACAGTTTCACTGTGTAAAGTCAGCCTAAATCCATTCATTTAGTCTGTGAGACAGAAAATTGCTTTTACCAGCATAAAATACATTACATATAGGTACCAGTCGAGTTGTTAGGTTGGACAGAGTTGGCATTAGGTATTGGTATAGGTAGGAAGGGTGCATCTCTAGTCACAAGGATTCAAAAATAGTTTTAGATTTGCAACATATTTCTCCCAGTGGACTGTATCAAATGTGAATGTCATATTTTATCCTCATTCTCGTATTTTTTTTTTTTACATTTTTGTTAGCTTATTTAAAATATTCTGGCATCACGATTCATCGCTCACTATGTTATGTATTCTGACATTTTCTCATTTTAAATCTGGCCAGTCAGTGCAAACATAGCTCAATAGAGAAATGCTGTTCCACCCCAATTAAGGATTTGGGCACTATGCTCTTGTATTTGTGAGAGATCCACATTCATTCTGACAGGATTTAATATACTTTCATACACTTTTTTAAATATAATTTTGTTTATTAGATGTGTTCTCTAAGTACCTCCCTGCAGCCCACTTTAATACTATAGCCAGGCAAATTGGCCAAGCATTCTATGTCCTCCAAAGAGTTGCATTTACTCTGTCCCAGGAGCTTTAAGAGTGATGCTCCTGTTCCACACCAAAACCTTCATTATCCCCTTTGATTTCATTATATACAGGAGCGCCTTGTCTCAGCACACCACTGCTGTTGAACTTAGACATTTTCATTATAGTTGGGAGAGCAGATCTCAGCTGTCGGCAAGTGTTTGTCTGTTGATCATTGAAGGTTGCTCGTCTTGCTGAGGTGTGCTTTCATGTGAGAAAGCCAAGGTGTTCACTGAGTGACGGGAGCAGCCGGTGAGGCAGGGTGGTGCAGCTCCATCAGTGAAGGAGAATGAATCGCAGGAGCCTCTGATGCACGCATCGTTTCCACAGGGCGTTGACCCATGCCTGCGTTTCATGGGACAGACAGAAGTGAGCGTTCTGCTGTATGAATTCCAAATTGAATGAAACTGGAGTGCAGGATGAGGCTCCTGGCTTTCCCTGCTGGGATCTGTGGAAGAGAAATCTAGCAACTCATTTTGGAGGAAAAGCCTGTTAGTGAGCTGGTGCGCTGGGCCTCAGGGGCTCGGAAAAAAAAAAACAAACAAAAAAAACAGCAAGACCCTTCAAAAAGTCAGGATGCATCCCACCCACATACTTTGGCACAGGGTGTTTGCTTAATGCGGAATGACTCAAGCTGTTTTTGTGAGTAGCAGGGATCATTTTGTTCATGATTTGACAATTTCCCAAATCAAAATCAGTGCTCAGGCAGCCCTGCTACCCTGCAAATCTGCCAGTGAAGGCGTAACCTCAGTGTCTACTGGAACGCAAACTGTGGCACAGCTTCCAAACAGCAGGCGTGCAATCCCCACTGCTTTGTTGATTTGCCTTTACAAAAAAAAAACATTACTTTGTTTAGGCTTCAGCATTGCTTTTGCGGACTTTCTTAAAGAAAACAGTCAACGGTAAATCCGAAAATTGGTTTTCAAATCATAGTCGGCTTTAAAAATGGAAATGCAAAATGGGTTTTAGATTGTTAGCTTTACTTCTTTAGTATGTAGGATCTGAGCAGAGTCTTAAAGATAAAGGTTGCCTTATTCTTTGCTTGCTGTAGGAAAGAAAGACATTTAAGGGGCAAAGAACCATTGCATTATATGGAGATCATTTAAGATGTTAATATGAATGGTTTTCTTCCAAAAGTTTGCGATGTCCAAAATGACAAATTACTTACAAATGGATATACAGCCTTTTGGAATGATACTATTCATGCTCTTCATACAAAGAATGGACCTTTTCTCTATGAAAGATTCTTTCAATGAAAAACGAACATAGTTGCTCGTTTCTTGGTAGCTTTATTTTTTAAGAGTGTGTTATTTGGCTATACTCTGGCCCAACAAAACAGCTCTATCAGACAAATTTGCAATCTGATGGCAACCTGTTTGACACCTGGATCTGCTTAGCAGGGCCACCACAACAGATCTAATTATTTGAATCCCAAAATCTGGAAATTCATCTTATCCAAAGACAGCTGCACTCAGTATAGAAAATTACGTACGAGCTGTTGATACCACATGTTAAGGCAAAACAGCAGACTGCCATACAGGTCCAGGTGGGCAGTAATCTGCCATTAGGTATTTTGCAATTTGCCAATATGTATAAGTATGAACAACAGCTGTTATATGCATAGCAAATATTGCCAGATATCATGCTCAACATGCTTCTCAGTAACCTCTTCTTTGTCATATGTGGCATCATATGACACATCAAATAATGACTCATACAGAATCTATCTGCTATGTTTGTTACAAACCTTGGAGTCTTGTCTTTTTAACAAGCTTATATTCCTGGAAATTTAGCTAAACAATATTACAGTACAAAGTGTACCATCCAGTCTCTGTTTATGAATAGAAACTAGACTACAACAAAGTCTGTTTTAACTGCTTTTGTGGCATACTATAAAGTGCTGTGCAAAAATCTGAGACCACCGTTCATTTTATTTCATTTACTGTCAAAATGGCCATTAAGTACATAATATTTATTTTTCAGCATCAGGATTAAATCAGAAAACAAATATTTTACAAAAAATTACACAGAAGCCTTAATTACTATGTAACATGTTTAAGCATCTTCCTTTAGATTTATTATAGCATCCATTCTATTAGAAAAACTTTCAGTTTTCCAGTGAAATCTGCAGTGACATCTTTGCACACAACGAAAGTTCAGTCCTAAATGTTCTAAGAACACCAACAGCTTTTTTCTTTGATTTGCAAACTTTCTTCTTTATACCTTTTCCATTTCCTTTTCTCAGTAACAGCTTCTTGAGAACTACATGTCTTAAGACTCATAGTGTCCTCACAGTGGAAGGATGGACAGAAACATCTGTGGATTGAAAGCTTTAAGCACTGTTGATCTGATGGGGACAGTTTTGGTGGTCTACCAGGCCTTAGGAGTCCCATTTTCTCTGTTTTTTTTTTATCTTTTTTTTGATACTTCAGTTTTGGAAACTCCTGTTTTTGTTCACTTATATTCTTTTGACTTACTCCTTCCTTATGCAAGTGGACTATATTACAACTAATGTCCCCAGAAATATCTTCTACAAAATTAATAACTTTAATGGCTGTTTTGACTAGAAATGAAATGAATGAAGGGTTCTCTCTGATTTGGCATTGAACTGTATATCACCTCGTCAGCCTAAAGCAGTATAGCCCATCCTTTCAGGCTGAAGTTACTTGAGGTGTTTCAGCTTAGACTGTTATTTGAATGAGGATAATATCAAAGCAGAAGTCATGAACACATGTCTTAAAGAAGACCTATTATGCTTTTCTGTTTCTTTTTATCTCTCTTTCCTTTAGTGTATTATGTTGCTCTTTTGTGCATGTAAATGGTCTGCAAAGCCCAAAGCCCAAAGTACATGCCAGAGGGGTAACTCTCACCCACATAAACCACTTTTCTCAGCTGCCTGAAATGCCTCCAGCCTTTTTCCTCTTTTACAAGATGACACAATCTTGTAACACAGTCCTTATTGCCCATCTGCTGGCACGCTTTGCACACCCTCCCACAACACACAGCAACTACTGGAGGCCAGAACGAGTTTGTTCAGTTTTGTATCCATGTCGAGAAGACACTGACTTGACTTTGAGGATTGTATTTTCGCTCAAACTGACTTGGCTGAACTGATGCTATTGGAAAAATAGCAACAGACAGCAGACTGCAAGACAGGGGCGGAAGATGTAGGGGCAGATGCAGGGGCATTGCTCTTGCACTTGACCAGTCAGAACAGACTGGTCACATGAGCTCTAATAGAGTGTTTCAGACAGAGGGTAGATAGAGATGTACAGTATGACAAAAACATGTTTTTTTTTGTTTGTTTTTTTGACAAAACATGACAAAACCATGTGTTTTTGAAACACTGAGGCATGTAAATCTTTTCTAGTAGAGACCAATAATAAAATTGTGAACACCAAAAAATGAGCATAATACACCCTGTTTAATTCTAAAGATAAAGAGAGGTTTGGAAAATGGTCAAGTAAAATGAAATATGACTGTTTTGGACACATGAAACCACACAAATAACATAAAGTGGAATACAAGGTAAACATAAAAAAAGAAAGAATCGTGATATGTGTCCTCTAAAGGTCAGAAATCTAATGTCAAAGCAGGTTTTATCTTTTAAGGGAACACTGTGGTTTATGCACCGTATGTGTGTGCATGAAACTGCGCCCATGTTACTACCACTCCTCTCCTCAGTTGGCTTGTGATGGAGTGGCAGGAGCTTGCCTTGTCTTACCTTATCTGACTGTCAGCCTGGAAAAGATACCATCTGACAGGCCAAATCGAAAGAGATCACCGAATTGATAAAAGTGTGCCAGCACCACGAAGAGGAAAATGTGAATCAATTAGGTGTGCTTCACCGTGTCATGAAGAGAGAAGAATGAGGAGAGAAAAAAAAAGAAAAGCTGAGCGTGATCCCATATTGCAAATGCAAAGAGAAGACCAGCTAAGGGTAAATTGAGATGCCTCGGTCAATACAGCAGCGAAAAGTCTTGCCGTCTTTAAGCCCCAAAGCCTTTTTTAAATCAGACGATGTTTTCTTTATGGATGCAGAAGAATGTGTCAAAGAAGGACGATAATCAATTAAGTGCTCGCAGTGGTATGAAGAGGTGGAAAAACATATGTCTGAAAGCATCTCACTTTGCAGTGATTCAAGTCAAGTAGGTGATTATCTTTGAGTGGACTGTCATGGCATGCACGCTATCATTGTGACTGGCACTAGTGCTTTAGCAAGCGCAGGATGTCCTCAAGCCACTTTTCTTCTTTTTTCTTCTTCTTCCCAGCAAAGATATTCAGAATGGAAACATATTGGCAATGCTAAATGGTCCGTTTCAAGGAAATGCATTACATGTTGTATTCCAAGTAGAGTAATACACTGTCCCTGTCTGGATGTTTAAACCATAATTCCATGGTCTGTCTTTTGTTGCCCAGGTAACTGAAACAAGGACTGGCCCTCTTGGTTGCAGTAACTATGACAACCTTGATTCTGTTAGTTCTGTGCTGGTTCAAAGCCCTGAAAACAAAGTCCACTTGCAAGGTATGAATTTCCTATATATGCTTTGTTTCATCCTGATTGTAATGGGTTGCTCCTTATTATGTCTTATAAGAACACGACTGCACAGAATAGGCAACATATCTTTTAAAAGAATGCAAAACAGTTGTCAATCCCTTTTTGCTGTGTATATAAACAGGTGCAATAAAAAATAAAACATGGATGTGAAGATAGGGTACAGATATTTATTTATTTATTATACATATCTATTCTTCATGTTTACAAATGAAAAATGCAAATAAGAGCATTATAAAACAATATTTTATGTGTATTCTATCAAAATAATAATAGCTTCACAACTTCAATCTATCGAATGATCTTTACCTTTGGAATCACTAGATCATCCACCAAGAATGCTGTTTGTGAGACAAAAGCTACGTTCACATTACCAGGTTGAAGTGGCACAAGTCAGACTTTTTTGGCCTAAAATGACTTAGATATGATGTTTTCAGAGCTGTGTGAACACAAAAATTCTTCTTCAAATCTGACCTGAGCCACTTCCATATGTGGTCTTAGATCGGATTTGTGTTCACACAGCACTAAAAACATCAGATCTGAGTTGCATTAGAGTGAAAAAATTCTATCTGTGCCACTTCAACCTGGTAATGTGAATTCAGAGCTGTATGAACACGCAAATCTGATATTTTCAAATCCAACCTGAGCCACTTTCATATGTGGTCTTATATCGGATACATATCCGATTCATGGCCGTGCAACTGGAATTTATGTGCTTTTTTTCCCCCACTGTGCCTGCTCCGTCGTTTAGCATTACTGTGGCAGCAGCTTCAAAAAGAAATTAAAGCCTGTAAAGAGCGAAAAAGCAACACCTTCTTCTTACTTTAATAATAAAAGCTGAGAGCTATTCAGAGTTAATTATCTTCATAGCTAAGGCTCATTCTGCATGTTAGTTTGTTTGCTGTTCATGAAGTATATCATTCATTCATGTGATGTTACTGATAAGTATGCGCACAGGCAAATCATTTCAGGATGCTGGTTTGTTCATATTAATGACAGATTTAAGTCACTTACCTAAATGAATGTGAACCGTCATTTCAGAAAGATCGTATCTGAACAAAAAATCTGATTTGAGCAAAGAGGCTTGTAATGTGAATGTAGCCCAAGACTTACACATGGTCACATCATGCATCTTGAGTATCAGGATCATATCTGGATAAGCTCAAGCCAGATAAAATGCATGTGTAAATGCACCAAAGATGCGTTTATAACAGATACAAATCTGTTCGCTCAGTCCACTTCAGGAGGAGGTCTGAGATGCATTTGTAATAGTATGTAATAGTGTGCAGTGTAAATGCATTTGTCTCTCCAAGACACGTTTGACAACCAAAACCTCCAAGTATGCCTGAAACTTCTCCCCATGTAGTATGTCACTGAGTGCAAGGTCCAAGTCTTTGAGGATGATAATCATGGGGGAGGCACATGGTCAGGGGCCAGAGGAAATTAATGCTTAATAGCAATATGGACAAACACTGCTGTGCAAAACAAATTACAGATTACTTAATAAGTCATTAGTAACTAGTTGTGGCATAACGAGTGGATTTGCATAGTCCCTCCCACACAGCAAATGAATTTCAGTCTGACTAATCGGAGATGCATTTGACCACCAAGAGCAAATGCATGTGGCTAAAATCTTATCAGGGTACAATATAGACACTAGTCATATGAAGTGACCAGGTGTAAACAGGGTCAAAGAGAAGCTGTCTGGAAGCTGAAAGAAAAGAATCCAACCAGAGCACAACAAAAAGCAGCAGAAAAGTTACTAGAACTGAAAAAGCTAGTAAACAGCCAAACCAGTTCAGGTGGAACTTGCAATAAATTCTCAAATAGCCATATGCAAAGCTTATTCGGTTAGGCTGCATTTTACCAAACACACAAGGCTCAGTTAAGATTGTGAGATGTGTGGTTTGATGCTGCTTCTAAACTGCTTAAATTAAATTTGAGATGTTTTTCTAACAGTCTCTTTGAAATACAGACTAAAATGCTTTTATTGAAAGGGAATTCCACTGAATTTTAAAATATCTGCCTAATTAAATGGTTAACGTGTAACACGAGAGGTTTGACGTGCAATATTCCGTTCTAGAGAAATCAACTCAGAAACACTCAAAGCAGGGGTTACAGGAACCAAACATCTGAAAAATTTTAATGCTTCTAAAAGCTCCCCCACAGAATTTATCATAAAATGGTTATGAAATGCTGTTATGAATACACTGCTGAGACACTGTTTTACAACAGTTTGAAAAAGTTTTGGCTTGAAAAAATGTCTTTTTTAAAAGGTAGTCATGGCAAACATGCAGGGCATTGTAAGGCAAATTTGTTCCTAAAGAACGATTTCTCAGGTTTACCACTATTTACCATCATCAGCATCATATATAAAAACTCGGATAAATCAGAGTCTGAAAGTTTGTTCACAATTTCACACCAAAGCACTCCAAATGACTTTGTTTACATCTCACCAACTCAATTATGCAGAAATTTTGGAAAAAAAAAATTGGTGGAATTCTTGTTTAATTATAAGGCACACATATACCTATATATCACCTTTTTCCCAGTTCTAAGCTGTTGAGAAGATAGCACTGCCTTTTTTCTTCACTGCCCTAATTGTAATGGAGGGCACTGTACTTCTTTACAATGCAGTCTCAGATGCAGCTCAGAGGATGCTAAAATGATGTCAGTTTACATTTCATTGATTCCAAGATTAAATTCTAAAATCTTTATTTGGCTGATTACACAAGTTCAATACACGGAACAAGCCCAAAGTCAGTGCGCTACTGCCAAAAACTGCTGTCAGTGCTTCAAACTGGATAAACTTGCCTATAATTAATGAAATATTTCATCACATTTAACAACTAGCAAATAATCCAAGAGAATTTTAGTTTTAAAATAATAAATTAAAAATAATTAACCTTGTGTGAGCAGTCATTAACATAATGTGAATTACTTTGTATGTAATGTATGAAATGTAGAAGTAGAAGATGTAGAAAATGTAGAAGAAATGTAGTATGAATGTAGAAATGTAGAAAATGGCAGAATAAACACAAAGCAAAGAAAAAATAGTTTTGCAATTTAGAAAACGTAAAGTACAGTGAGAAACATTTTGCAAGTGTCTTTAATTGATGTTGCTAAGACTATCAGAAATTGGTATTCATGAAGACCAGACAAGGGTGGGTAGGCCACAGGGGACTTCACCATCAAAGAAGAAGTTAATGTGAGCCACAAGTCTGTGAACTGCTTCTTTAATAGAAGCACAGCTTAAGAGTACTGGACAAATTCTCAGATTTTGCACCCTCAGCTAGTCAGAGGAGATGAAGTTGGACTGCTTGAAAGAATAAAATAAAACTGAGTAAGAATAAACGCAAGAGTCATGACTGGACCAGAAAAAACAGAATGTTTGAGAAGTGGAGCTCAGTCTTATGGAGCAATAAGTCAAAAACTGTAATACTGAAGCCCAGCTACGGTGCATTTGTTAGACGTAGAGATGTGTGCATGTGTGGTTTCCACTGTCAGTCATGGAGAAGGCTGTGTCTTTACTTGCTTGTGACAGAGCTGATGTTTTCCGAGTCTCCAGAACTCTCAACCAGCATAGCTGTCAGAGCTGAGAGGTGTGCCAATCCATCAAGATTATGTGTAGTTGGGCAGTTCTTCAGCAAGATGATGGGCCTTATTCATCAGAGTTTTGTATGCTCAAATCTGATTTCAAAATGAGCACATACAAATTTGACAGATAGTTTTGTTATTCTTCAGTTGCATTTTTGGCAAACCTGCATGATCAAAGACTTGAGAGTAATAGTTTATCAACCTGAACAAAAAATAAAAAGTCATATTATTTTTTATTTGGGTGAAATGGATAAAAAAATCAAAGCGAAGTAAACCTCAGGGGCACTACATCTCTGTTTTTTGGAAGATATGCTGGATGATTTTCTGTCTGAACATGTTGATTGAATGTTTTGGGTTTATGAAAGTGTTTTGAAGAAAAAGGTCCACTGTTTTGAGGATTCAAGATTCAGGAAAAGTTTTCTTGAAAAAAAAAAGGATAAACAATGCCATTACATTTTCATTAGGGATGCACAATGACATCACAGTCATATTGTTTTGGCAGATAAGTGGTTATTAAAATATATCAGCATTGGACAGATGTTTAGTTTGGGCCGAAAGCTGGCTAACGATCCTAGGCAACTGTGCTGTGCATCTTAGTCATTTTCAAAAGAAATAGAAATTAAGAAAAAAAAATTACATTTCTGGAAAACTAATCATGATAGATCTACTTTTTTCTACATTTTATAAATGCGTGCTGGCATTGGCACAATATTCCCATGTCAGTGTATAACTAATTTTCATTTTCATGAATTTACAAAGCGTTTAACAATTATGATGAACTCTAGCTGTAAGCAAATAAACTGATACAATCATCTTAATATATTAGATGAGGGCTCATATTCATAAAGATCCTCGGATTAAGCTGATGTAGGATATACACTGATAAGGCATAACATTATGACCACCTTCTTGTTTCTACACTCATTGTCCATTTGATCAGCTCCTTTTACTATATAGGTGCACTGCAGTAACACTTGTTGGTGGTGCAATACCACCATGTCACCACCATGTCAGTGTTACTGCAGTGCTGAGAATGATCCACCACCCAAATAGTACCTGCTCTGTGAAGGTCCATGTGTGTCCTGACCACTGAAGAACAGGGTAAAAAGGGGCTAACAAAGTATGCAGAGAAACAGGTGGACTACAGTCTGTAATTGTAGAACTACAAAGTGCACCTGTGAAGCTGATAAAATGGACAATGAGCACAGAAACAAGGAGGTGGTCATAATGTTATGCCTGGTCAGTGTATCTCTATTAGTAAAGTCATAGTAAATAAGAAAGGAATCTGATCCTAATTCACCATTCCTACTCTGGGAAGTCTTTTGAATATGGGCCAATCTTACCCACAAGGAACAGTGTTGCTGCAGGTTTTCATTCCAATCAAACAGGAACATGTCTGATTGGTTTCAGTCTTCAAACAGTTGGTTAGATATAGGAATTGTGCTCCTGCTTGGCTGGAATGAAAACCTGCAGCCACATCAGCCCATTGCTTATAAGATTAGTGACCCCTGTGTTAGACCTCTGAGTTGACGTGACTTTTCTGCTATCTGTAATTGAAGGTTTGCAGGTCATTCTGCCAGACTACCTCAAAGATACCTTTGTCCAAGCAGCTCTTAGTTACATTGCTTGCAATGGAGAAGGAGACTTTGTCTGCCGAGGCAATGACTGCTGGTGCAAGTGTGACCCTAAGTTTCCGGAATGCAACTGTCCATACATGGATATCCAGGCCATGGAAGAGAGCCTCCTTCGGATCTCTGAATCATGGGAACTCCTCTACAAAGAGTTTAAGGATTCAGGTAAGGGATGCCTTTTATACGCCATACATTATACTGGGAAAGTGGGAAGAAAATAAGACCAGAATAAATCTAGTCTTACAATTAAACCTGATAAGCCATGACCTATTCCTCATAATGTGATTTATGAGCAAGACTGAGTAAACCCTGATGACGTCTAGTGAACCGATGCATTTCACACACTGCGCTCTCAAAAAATCACAATCTGAATGGAGCAGGATTAAAAAAAAAAGCAATCAACACACAGGTAGTTTACAATGTGTCAGGCAAGATGAACTGCCCTTAAAATGTTTTTACTATCAGGCCAACATTGGTCATCAGACTGGCCACAACATATGAACAAGAGCACTTAACATAATGTTTAAATATTACAGCCTTTTTAGGTCACCCTGCAAAGACCATTGGAGCAGGAATGAAATTAAAATAGATTCCAATTTTTTCCTTCCTTAACTCAATCATTTTTTTTTCTTTACTGAAAGATCTGTGAGTGCAATTACTTTTACAGTTTATGTTATAAGAGCTGGAGGAAAGTGCAGGAAGTGCCAGGCATAAGTAGTTTCTCACGTATCATAAATGTGTCCTTTGGTGAGGGATATCAAAGACATTCAGTGTTCTGCTCCATCAGCTAAAATTAAATGGTGTCTCCATAGAGAATGTGTTGGGGATAGAAAAATACTTTGCCGCTCTCAAGTGAAATGGTTCTTTCTTATTGCTGCTGTGGGGAATGGCTAGAAAGTGTTGCTTGGGTCCTCACAATCACCCTCTGCGCCTTGTTTATTTTAAACTCGCTGGATCTCAGAAAGAGAGAACTTTTTCATTCTCTTTCACCAGATGAGTTCAAGACATTCCTGATGAGGCTGCCTCAGAACTTCTTCCTCAACACCTCTACGATCCAGCACTTGTGGCTGCTGGATGGTACATTTCAGCGGCGTTATGAGCTGTTGGAGAGCAGCATGAAGGGCCTCTTTAGGAGGGCCCAGCGAGTTGTGTACAAGCTCTTCAGTCTGAGCAAGAGATGTCAGAAGCAACCCCTCATCAACTTACCACGCGAAAGGTGAGCACAACAGCCTCGTTATCTTGTCATTGAGACTCCGGTGAGTAGGCTGATGGCTAATTCAGAAATGGGATAATGTCTCAGTCTCTGTATTAGTAGAGGGAGTTCCCCACACAATTTAGAACTAAATTATTGCCGGTACGCAAAAGTGGTCCGTATTTTAGACTGAAATCTCGATGGACTGTGGAAAGGAATGCTTGTCAGTGTGCCTCAGAATGACAGGGAACAGATGAAAGATTTTTCCACACCCCATTTGGAGCGCTTCACACAAACAAGCTGTACATGTTGGATTTCGGTTCCTTACGCCAGTTTCTTAGTGCTGACAATTATGCCTGCAAAACAGGCAGTTGGATTCAGAAGTTCTCCGTGTGTAGTTAGACAATTAGTGAGGAAAGCTGTGGATTAGAGCATGTCATCTCCTAT
The DNA here is from genome assembly GCF_015220715.1 of Pygocentrus nattereri. Lineage (NCBI taxonomy): Eukaryota > Metazoa > Chordata > Actinopteri > Characiformes > Serrasalmidae > Pygocentrus > Pygocentrus nattereri. The sequence goes on from NC_051236.1 coordinate 21,275,245, forward strand.
GAAATGTGTCTGATGAATAGGGCTGGGTGTCGTTTGAATTTTTTTGATAAAGATACCAATCTGATACTTTTTTGATGCCTTTTTACTAATTGGGACAAACAAAACGATAATAAAAATTATTATTTGTTAATAATAATTCCATGTTCCCCTCTTCTTGGCCCTCCATGTGAATCACTTCACCTGGATGCTGTAGTTTTGGTTACTGCTCTGCAACATTCATCCCCCTCTCAGCTGACACCCTTGACTTTTTTGTCACAAATTTCCCTGTGGGCAGCCACATTAGATTGGGATGAAATGGTCCTAGCATGGTCAAAGCTCTCACTTACAACATGAAAACAAAACATCATCGTTAAGAGGGCTCATTAATGAAACCCTTGAAGAGTGATTTAGCATGTATGTATAGATCAATCCAGCAGCAGACGGCAGCTGGCTGGCTAGCTAAGCAGGGCTAGTGTTGATGCCAGCTGAATCTAAATATGTTTACCACACTGACAGATGCCACAGCAGTTAACATTGCTTTTGCAAAAGTCAGAAAGCTGTGCAGTAATAACTTACCTGCTGTTATGTCCCTAGTGAAAATATTTGCGGCTGTGCATGGCTGTGAACAAGTTTTCCACTTGCTGGCAGCAACGGAGTAGTGCTGCTCTTTAAACAGTTTTCTCGAGAGAAATAAATATCATTTTTTTATCATATGATGCATCAGATTTGACATATTACCTAACTTAGAAACTACTAGTTTAAAGTATTTTCTGCATGAGGAACTGTTCTCGTGTAAAGATAACTTACTTTGATGAAATACGACCAGAACTTTTGTGACCATGCATTCGATTTGTATGTGCTGTCTGTTTCCACTCCTTGTGCATTGATTTCTTCTTCTTTTTTCTTAAAATAGTTCTAATAATCTTCTTAAATGTTTGGAGTCCCTTAAGGGACATGGAGTATTTTTTAGGTAAAAATCTGGTGTACACCAGATACTATCTGAAGAGCACCCAATACTATCAAGTAAGTGCCAAATACTATGTGGTGAGCACCCAATACTATCAAATGAGCACCATATACTATGTGGTGAGCACCCAGTACTACCAGGAGAACACCCAATACTATCAAGTGAGCACCTGGTACGATGTGGTGAGCACACAATGCTACCAGGTGAGCACCAGATACACATAGTACACACGTGGTCACCACATAATATCAGGAATATTATGTGATAGTATGTGCTCACCACATAATATCAGGTGCTCAACACATTTTATATGGTGCTCATCTGATAGTATCTAGTGCGCACCAGATTTTTACCTAAAAAAATACACCACATTCTTTTTATATAAATAAAGTACCCCATATCCCTTCAGGGATTCTGTAAAGATGTCATTTTTTTTGTCCAAAGTATCAAAAAATAGACAGGATTTTTTCTGGTACTCAGTACTACCAAAATGTTTTAGTCAGTGGTTTTGGCAAGCTGATTTTCGATACTACTGATGAATGCTGTTATTTGTCATTGACAATGTAGCTTTCTGTCATTTTTGAACATTATGGCACAGCAGGAATGATAGACACAGTACTGCTCACAGAACACTGCATGCAGGAACAAAACTCTGTCATACAATGTAGTTAAGAGGCTAAATGGTTTGTTTATGTTTTCTTATTTTTGTAAACAGTAGAGTTAAAAGCTTGATTTGGCTTCACAATAAGGTGGAAGTGCTAAATTTGGAAAATAATGCAACTTAATTAACAGTAAATTATGCACTTCAGTGGTGTTTTAGTTTTCTCCCTAAAGCAAATGTGACTGCTGTGATTATCTAAAAAAATGATTTTGTACTGCTTTGCTTCAACCCTGCTGTGTGACAGAACCTACCTCTGGCACACGGCCACACATATGGTCTGGAGCTCTACTTTAGACATGTTGAGACATGCTTACTGAATCCCACCCCCTCTTTCCTCAAATGTAGGCCACGATCATACTGGCTGAACTACTTCCAGTCATTACTCTACTGCTCAGAAAACAACCAGCTGGGCTTCTTCTCCGAGGAAATGCACACCTGCATTTGCGCATATGACCAGAACTCATGCCAGGTGCCCACTCCATGCTCTATAGGAGAGGGTCCGGCCTGTGCTGCCTGTGCCAATGACAACCATACTCGCTGTGGCAGCTGCAATGCTGGCTACATGCTAAGCCAGGGAGCCTGTCGACCCATGGTGGCTGATTCCACTGAGAACTACCTGGGTTTTGAGACTGACCTGCAGGACCTGGAGCTAAGGTACCTCCTGCAAAGGGCTGACCGTCGCCTGGAGGTCCATGCCATCTTCATTAGCAATGATATGCGTCTCAACAGCTGGTTCGACCCCTCATGGAGGAAGAGAATGCTGCTCACTCTGAAGAGCAACAAGTACAAATCGAACCTGGTTCACATGCTCCTGGGGATCTCCCTTCAAATCTGCCTTACTAAGAACAGCACCCTAGAACCTGCCCTTACTCTCTTCATCAATCCTTTTGGTGGGAGCCACTCAGAGAGCTGGTTGATCCCTGTAAGTGAGAACAGTTTCCCGGACTGGCAGTCCACTAAGTTGGATCTTCCACTCGAATGTTTTAACTGGACCTTGACTCTGGGCAACAAGTGGAAGACCTTCTTTGAGACCATTCACATTTACCTGAGGAGCCGCATCAAAACATCCGGTACTAGCACCAATGAGAGCGTTTACCTTGAGCCTCTGGAAATGACTGACCCTTCAAGGAACTTGGGATACATGAAGATCAACAGCATCCAAGTGTTTGGTTACAGCATGCATTTTGACCCGGAGGCAATCCGGGATTTGATCCTGCAGCTGGATTATCCATACACACAGGGCTCACAGGACTCAGCCCTACTGCAGCTGCTGGAGATCCGAGACCGAGTGAACAGGCTTTCTCCACCAGGTCAGCAGCCTCTGGACCTCTTTTCTTGCTTGCTGCGCCACCGCCTCAAGCTCACCGCCAATGAAGTGGTGCGCATCCACTCCTCTCTCCAGGCCTTCAGTGCCCGACTTCCAAACTCTCTTGATTATGAGACAACCAAACTCTGTAGCTAACAGCTAAAAGTCCAGACAGCTGTAGATCACATCCACACACAGACAAGACTGTGCATGAGTCAAGGCTGCAAAGAGAAAGAACAGTGATGGATTCATAATAAACTAATTGAATCATCCACTCAGATATCTCACGAATTTCCATTTATACATACACCATTGTGCTCAAAAGAAATGAGTCATTTTTCTTGTATGGTTCAGCACTGAAACCACAAGGAGGGACCTTTTAAATATATGGTATGATTGTTTGTAACTTTTCTATGTTATTTTGCTTCAGTGACTGTGCACTTTCCTTGGACAGAATCCAGTGATGTCAGTAAGTTTTGTAGATAAATTGCTATTAAAACATCATGTAATAATATAATCATTGTTGCATTATTTGCTAGTCCTTTTTTATTGGTTTAGCATTTCAGAAATTTATGTTGTAGTCCACAGCGAAATGGCATACATGTTTTCTATGTGGAACTAAGGCCACTTAGTCATAGTGTAAATGCAATTAAACTTGACATAAGACTTTGATAAAATAATAATGAAACAGATTCATTTACACAATTACATTACAGCTTGCTAAGCTATGCTGTCTTTTTATGAGGAAATTCATATTTAATTTGAAAGGATTAGTCAGAGACAACCCAGTATGCTAATTTAACCCCTCAACATTAACATCTGGGGTGAAAGCACTGTATATTATTTTCTCTTCACAAAGGAAATAGCATGCTTTGTTTAAATGGCACTACAGATTTAGGATTTAATATTTATACATTTATTCTTTTTATTCTATTCGAACCGTGTTGCCCACTGCCATTATTAGCACTGGAGTGGCTTGGACTACTTTTACCCCATACTCATTCCATGCTTTCATTCATGTTTCTTATGTATCTAAAAAAAAGTGAGATGGACAGTTTTTAATTTAGTTTTCAATCTATTTTTGCTTATATTGCAGTGGGGTCTATAAGAAAAAGACACTTTAGTGGAATGAGGTGGTCTAAGATATGCTTATTTTGAGATAACAGGTGTGAAATTGTGAAGGTTTATCTGGGTGTAGTACTAAGCTGTTTTTTCCTTTTTCTACTAAGTCTGATTATTTTTCTGTTTTGTTTCTTTTTTGTAGGTTTTTACCAAATTTATTTTATGTTTGGGTCATTTACTTGTAGTAGGCATTACATATGTCCCTTGATAATTTTTCATTTTTCCATTTATACAGATCAGAGAGCAGGGCAGAACCTAAAACATTTCATTTAAGCATTTAAGGAACTTACACATGTCTGCTACAAATCATAACGTAACATTTCCATCACCTACCATTTTTGAACAATGCGATTTAAATCGGTGTGAGTGCTATGGTACAACTTACCCCATAAGCAGGGATAATTGTAGCAAGTTGGGGCAAGTTGTAACAGACAAGTTGCAGAAAAATAGTAAACTAAAGTGCATTGCAAAGTTAAAAGACAATAAAACAGAAAATAAAACAAGGGATTGAAAGAAATACTGTAGTGCCAAGTCCAGCGCTCTACAAAGACACAAGAAAACAAGAACGTCTGCAAACTGAAATTAAAGATGGCTGCATTTGGACCATATCTGAATATTTGTTTCAGCAGTTGGCCCTGCTTGGTCCTGATTCTGGGCACTTCTAACTGACCAGTCCCTAGTGATCAGAGAGGCATACTGGGTTTGAATACATCAGCAATGGATTTTGGTCAGACCATTTCATGATTTATATTCAATTAGAAGTACTTTAAAGTCAATTCTGTATTTAATTGGTAGCCAGTTCAGTGACTTAAAGATTGGAATAGATTCAATGAGATGAAAGTCATCTGGTGAAAGAGCCGAGCAGATCTGGGTGCTGTCTGCAAAGATGGCAAGATATTTTATTATTTTAAAGAATCTGGCTCAGTGGTAGCATATAAATATTGAATAGCAGAGGCCCAAGATTGGATCCTTGTGGGACACCACAGGTCAGTGTTTTCCATTTAGATTAATGGTCGTTGATGTATAAATAAAGTAGCCCTTATCTTCATATGATTGGAATTAGTTAAGAAGAAGAAGGGCCCTACCAAGTTTTCTAGTCTGTCTAAAAGAATGTTATGATCAACAGTATCAAATGCAAGATTAAGATCAAGAAGCACCAGCACAGATATTTTGCCAGCAAAAAATAATTAATAGTGACTTATACTGACAACTTAGTGATTGACTAACAATTACAATGTAAAAAGCTACATTCTTCAGGGTACATCTAGTACCTGATTCCTGTCTAAATTTGCAGACTGGGTTGCTAAAGGGATACAAGATCACCAAAAGCACATTCTACATTAACCAGTTACAAAGAACCTGTTACTTATTTATTAAATATCTATGTTATATTTCACTCCGCAATAGTTTGTGCCCTGCCACCCCTTCTAGAGTTTTTCATAATTTCTGCAGTTAGTACTGTTTTGGGCTATTGATTCTTATATGTTTTGGTTCAGTTGTTTCTCACAATGGCTTCTTCCCTCTAAAAAGGATCTAAAAGTTAATTGCTTTGCATGAACTACATTTTCCCCATATTGACACAGCACATTAACACCCAAGCAAAGACCTGCCAATCCACTATTAATGTGTTTGCACATTGTTTACCCTAAATTAGCACATCAGCACAATAAGAAAAGAAGCCGTATGAGTTTCATTTAGTGGCTTTCCATTACCAATGAAGTAATTTACTGCCAAGTTTCCAATAGCAGGGAAAAAGAAATGTTACGCAGACTATTAATTCCAGAAATTCATCTTCTGCCTCTCAGGTACAAAGAAAAGATCCCCTGGTAGGCACAAGTAATTACTATCTTTAACAATCCTTAGTCTGTCGTGCAGTTGCATATATTCATTTTCAAACCTGCCCTTCGGAGGTTGTTTTTAGCACTAATAATTTGTGTGACAGTAAATAGTTTCATATTGCCATTTCAGTCTAATCTTTTTGAAACACGGAGCACGCTGGAGTCCATGTAGTCTGTTATAAAAATCTGTGACCTTTTGTGGGTTGTCAGTCAACAGATAATGGGGGTTTTATGTACCCATCAATCCTCTCTTTATACTGTACATGTACAGATGATCTGGTTGATTTTTCCACAGGCTGCATATTTCACCAGTTTGCCCAATATGGCATAGATTGCTTAATGGAAAGGTCAACGTGTTGTGATATGAAGCAGAGAACATACTGGAATGTTTGACAAGTCATATGTGGAGGAAAATTTTGCATATAAACCATAAACTTTCAGATTGCTCTATTCATCATAGATGCTAGCTGTAGTAGAGGTGTTTTATCCTTTTTCCCTCTAATGACTTTGGCTGCAGTGCAGTTGTTGCAATATTTTCACATGCAAAACAATCTTTGGTGGGGTAATTACTGAGAGAAGAAAACAAGGGAGCAGTTATTACTAGATTGCATATACAAATAACCTGCATGCAACGCAGGAAGCCTGTGAAATGTGCTCCTGTCAGTAATGCCAAAATGAGTTAACACATTGTTGTCATTATGACAAATATGACAGTAAGAAATGGCTAAACATTACAGAGGCAATCAGTCTTTCTCCCAGCCTGATGAAAACAATTCATCAAACTGCGTTAAATATAGAGACAAAACAGAGACACTGAATACCACATTGCATTAAATATAATGGTGCGGGGATTGCACTTCAATAAATACTTGCAAATTGACTTGCAATGTACAAAAAATGCACTTTTACAATTCAGTCATAGCACGTTTACAGAGATCTGTGCCGTCTAGCTTGGGTAACGTGCTGTGTACCTGTGAATAACTTACATTTACATTTTCTTATTACTCAGGCAGATGGAGAGTCATCCACCTCAGTTCATGTCTATAACTGAGCACACATCTGTATTTGATTATTAACGTCACATGGTAAGTCAACACCATCTGTGCTGTCTTCCAATGTGCTCTACTGTTGAAAGGCCTACATCATGGAAAACAGCATTTTCCTAACTTTGTTGACACAAAGAGTTTGATGTAGTATGTAAACAATGGCCCTTATCAAAATTGCATATAAACAAGCACAGATTTGACTGTCCCAAATGACATACAACATACTCATCTGATTCAGGAAACCTTCGTATGACTTGTGACTTGAATGCGATTAATGAATCAGCTTCAGTTCACGGAAACATGCACCCCCTGAGCCAATGAGGCAAAATTCAGTGGCTCATAAGCCAATAGGTGAAATAGAGAAAGATTGCTGATATTTGAACTCAACAGCAAAACAAATACTCCACTCCCTTCAATGCTCCCACAGAAGCTCCCCTCCCAAAATTCACCCACATGCAGCACAAAGGTGAATGACAATTTTTGAGATCTTCACGGTCATAGATCCCTTCACTAACATTGTACAGACAAATACCGTAATATAATATTAGAGCAAATAACCACATAGCAAGCAATGTAACTAATGTTAGCTAGGTTGTGGGTGAGCGAACTCTTAAAGCTACAATTACTGTTGTGAAACTAACCAGTTGTGATCATAAACATTAACAAACTAGACAAAAACGATGCCTATTGGTTCTGTGAAAACGGCAAAACAAGGGAACATCAAGCGGAAACAGAGCAACTTTCTCATCCCCTTTCATGCCCTTCAACTTTCTTGATGAAGCTGAAGTCAGATTCTTATTTTTTTTCATTTTCTGAGTCCACCTTAAATGGCGCAGTAGGTACATTCAGGTGCCTCAGGCACAGAATGGAACTGCTTCATGATTTAAGGTGGAAGAGGGAAATTCAAATAGGAAGCCAACTTCAGCCTCGTCAACTTTGAGGAATATTGGGTGGAGGAATATTTGGGATGTTGCTTTCACCTGAACATTTCTTGTGTTGGGGTAACTGTCACTGTTTCTTCAGGAGGGTAAAACAAACTGTGGGAAGGGACAGTGTTTTCACAGGGTGGGACAAACATGCAGATTGGCTATGAAAACTCTAAATGACTCTATTCTCTGCTCAGGACACCATTACTCCACAATGTCTGCATAGAATATAGTTGTTTGCTGCTATATTAATGTTTAGAATGTTGTATTTAGAACATATAAATATCTTCATAGTTTTAAAATGACAGTATTTGAACAGAATATTTCTTTCAGGATATTTATATTTTTCATATACTTATATGTACATGCTCTCATCCAGATGTGAGTTTGATCATACAGATGCACCAAAGATTATGTGGATGAATAACAAAACTGTCTGATCAGATTCGACCGTACTTTAATGGCCATTGTATCAAACATTGTACCGTTCTCTCTCCACCCTACACGTCCTAAATATGAAAACTAAGCACAAAAATGACTTACAACAACCAAAGCATATACATACTCCACCTATTCTGATTGAGCAGATTGGATGTTTCTAGCTTCCACAGAAGTTTTAAGGAATGATTCAGACTGGACTGCTTTTTGAATGAGACAGCAGCCAGGGCAACCGATCAGAACAGAGATCATGGACATATACTGTATATCAGACTAAAAGGCACAGTAATAAAACAACCTGTTTAATTCTAAGAGAGAAAAACAGTCTGGAACATTCTCATGCATGAAAAGGGCATAAAAAGATAAGGTCATAAGAGGACAGCAACAGAAAACGTTCAAATAAAAGAAAAGTGAGGATATGTGTCCTTTAATAATCGCAGATCAGCAAAATGTCTTGAGTGTCTTGATGCTACTCTTTCTGAGAGGGTTGGTGAAGGAACAAAGAACCAAGTGAACAGAGACGGAGGGAAAAGGTAGCTGTCTGCTGCCAATAAATCAATGTTGAGCTTTATTACCTGAAAGAACAAAAGGTTCTGCAGGAAGATCAATGCAGTCCCTGAAGAGGCACCAGTGCACAAACCGATGGCATTTTGCTGCTCAGACCAGCCAGAATTAGCATCAATTTATTACTTGTGTTGTGTTTTCCACTTGGTTTGGTTTCTATGGCCTCAAATCAATTCTGACTTTTATGTCCCATTAGAATCTGTCATTATACGCCATCACTGTAGTCACCTGCTGACATGATTACTGATTCCACTGGCACACGCGGGAGATTAAGTATAATTGGGGGCTTTCTTGAAAATTTACTCATGGGTTGTAATGAATGGCTATGATGAGGCTTAGATATAATGATTTAATGCCAGCACATTAGATAAGCCAGCAATTTCCCTGCAAATATGACTCATGATTAGTGTCACTGTTAATATTCTGATAAGAAAAAGAAAAAAAAAAGATATTAGATTGAGTTGAGGAAAGTGATCTTGACAATATGATGGGAAAAGTATCATTTTTAGCTACAAATGTTTTCTTAAGGAGAAAATGTAGTGTGATCCAGGGCGCTGTACTATCTGATGTAGAAAAAAAGAACACTGCTGTGTTGAAAGCAGTGTGTGGTCATTTGGGGAGATGAAAGTGACTTTGACAATGTGGATACTTTCAACATCTGAGAGAGAAAGAGAGAGAGCGAGAGAGAGAGAGAGCGAGAGAGAGAGAGCGAGAGAGAGAGAGAGAGAGAGAGAGAGAGAGAGAGAGTGAGAGCGAGAGAGAGAGAGAGAGAGAGAGAGAGAGAGCGAGAGAGAGAGCCCGAGAGAGAGAGAGAGAGAGCGAGAGAGAGAGCGCGCGAGAGAGAAAGAGAGAGCGAGTGAGAAAGAGAGAGAGAGCGAGAGAGAGAGAGAGAGAGAGAGAGAGAGAGAGAGAGAGCGAGAGAGAGAGAGCGAGAGAGAGAGCGAGAGAGAGAGCCCGAGAGAGAGAGAGCGAGAGAGCGAGAGAGAGAGAGAGAGCGAGAGAGAGAGCCCGAGAGAGAGAGAGAGAGAGAGAGAGAGAGAGAGAGCGTGTGAGAGAGAAAGAGAGAGCGAGTGAGAAAGAGAGAGAGAGCGAGAGAGAGAGAGAGAGAGAGAGAGAGAGCGAGAGAGAGAGAGAGCGAGAGAGGGTGAGCGACAGAGAGAGAGAGAGATCAATTTCTGCCAAATCTTTTAAGTACTCTTAGCTAAATATTTTGTTTAAAGCCTAGTTTCCAATATTTCTTTTGAACATATCAGCATCTTAAATTTGCTAACGCCATTGTTGGGAAATTCCTACAGAGGAAGTGTAGGTACTCCCTCAGGAGAGCTGCTACACCTGTTTAAAGCTCAAGTGTTTGATGAGCTGTTTCAGTAATGAAGAGTCTGAGGAAGAAGACCGTTTATCTTCTATTCCCAGGATGCACCTCCTCCTGCTTTACAAAAGAACATTAGAGGCAGTGAAAGGAAGGCATTTTGAACTGTTGCTTAAAAGGCAATGTGATCAGGGTTGGGAAGTAACGGAATACAAGAAATAGCAATATGTACATAAAGTCTCTTTATTCAATCCAAGCTGTTTTGTAAAGGCATTATTCAGAATACAATCTCTTTTTACATTTTTAGAAGACCAGTTTTAGAATACTTACAAAATTAAATGTAAAATTAATTTTATAAAACCACCTCATGTAGCAAGCATGTCTGTTAAACAAACTCAAAAGAAGACCACAATTAATGGCTTCCTTACAAACATTAAGTTCATACTAAAGACTGAGTAGACTGATAAAATAATGTGATAAATCAAATATCAGCATTACTGAGCTGTTCTGAGGGATGATCAAGCTAACATTGTCCTTTGTATTGAATATGTCTGCAGGTGATAAGCCAGAAAAGGACATTTTGCGTTTGTGTGTACATAAATAAAGTCATTTCAACTTCTAAAGCTATTTTATTTTAACAAAGATGCTGCTTTCCTTCATATTTTATCCTATGTTCCTGGTCCTTTGTGGGCCAGAAGCACAAAGAAAATGTACGTAAATGACCTATTACCATTTAATGATAGGGAACGAACCAGAAAAGAATGCTTGATAGACCAGCCAAGACCAGAGCTTTAGACTGAATGAGATAATTCAGTCTAAAGCTCTGGTCTTGGCTGGTGAGCCGAGCCAGGCCCAACAGAAACAAATCCAACTCAATCAGAACTAGCTCATAGGGAACTATTTCATGCCGCATCACAAATTACCAAAAAAATTGCTTTGGGGATCCTTTGGCTGGCCTCTAAAAGCAGCTCTTATTAGGCAATCCTCTGGTACAGCATGTACTCATCAGAGAATTTAACTCAACCCAGAAGTCATTTATGACCCATCAAGATTCATGTCGCATTTTACCAATGTCCTCCATCAATGCCTCCAATGGAGCTGTTTTATCCAAGAGTGCAAAAAATAGTGCCTAAAAAGACCCAAGTCCTTGAAGAATAATCACACTAGGCATCACCATGTACACAGACATATTCAGTATATGATAATAAGAGGTCATTTTCAGGGATGGGAGCGTTTTGTGCCAAATCTATTTGATCCCTGCTCTCGAAAGACCTGCAAGGCGAGAGGATCAAAATCAATAATTTATTCTGCTCTCTAATGAGACAATCATGATGACACCACAGGCTATTTGACACTCGTATATTGTCAGTTTCCAGACCAGGCTGGGACTGGCATTTTTTATTTCTGTCTTGCAGAAGGAAAGAAATAATGGTTTGGCTTTTCTGATATTATTGTTTTTGGACAGAGATCATTCACAGTCTGCTGTATGATTGTTTTCCATTTACACAGAAGAGGTTTATGTTTTATTTGAACTGCAGCTATATTCTAGTACACCACTTTTAATGAAAACAACATAAAACATATGATTGCATATCATCACTGTAGGGACAAAGGTCTCTCTAAAATAGTAGCAAGAGAAGAAAAAAACATTCTAATTTAAATTATCATTAATTAAACAATTAATTAAATGATCATTAATTAATTTTAAAACAATGCAAATGATAAAATATGACAAAATCAGAAAAATGAGGCATTGTTACTCACTAATGCTATTGGGGATGAATTCTCCATGCAGTTCCATGCAACAGTTTGGGCCAAATTACATATTTTGTTCTTAATTGAAGCAAAAAAGAAGTAATCATAATCTCTGCATCAAACTGTTGAAAAGATATTAGGTCAGGACACCACCTTTGGTACAGCTTTTTGTAGCCTGTCTTTCTCTTCTCCTTTTAGGAATTTTTACCCATCTTCCTTAGCAGATTGCTTCTCGTTCTATAAAATTCTTGGGCCATCTTGCACAGTTTAAGATTTACTCACAGGGTTTCAATGATGTTAAAGATTGGACAGTTCCAAAAGCTTCAGTTTATGCTTCTTTATGTTCTTTCTTGTGAATTTTGAGGCATGTTTGGGATCATTGTCCTGTTACAGAAGCTTTGAAAGTCTGTGTCACTTTTGCTTCCAGAATTTGCTGATATTTTGTGAAATCCATTCTTCCATCTGTATGTGCAATGTTGTGGTTGGGGTTTGCCTCTCTGGCCAGCATGCAAGCAGGTTTATTTAAGAGTTTTCTTGGTCTTCCAGATCTTGCCTTGATTTCCACACTTCCCATTAACTGCTGTTTTCTAATTACATTTTGGACAGTGTGAAATTGCAAGTTGGAGGTACCTTTTTAGTTTTCTCCTGCTTTATAGATATCAATCAGCTTCATTTTTTAGATTTGAAGAGTCACAGGAATTGGAATTGTCATCAACTGTCAGAGTTAAGCAACTTTACTATTGGAAAGCGATCCAAAGTTTTATATATGTCACAATTACTTTTTACCTATTTAAGGTAAAGAGTATAAGAGGACCTACCATGTTTTTTAAATTTTCCCTTTCTTTTATTCTTATATAGCTTTTTGTGCATGTAAATGGTCTGCAAAGTCACAAAACCCAAAGTACACACCAGAAGGAGTATCTCTTTCCCACAGGAAAAAAAATCTTAGCTGCCTGAAACACCTCATTGGACTTTTAGACCTTTTCCTTTGTTACAGGATGATGCAAGCTTGTAACACAGTTACTTATTGCCTGCCTACTAGCAAGCACACATGAGAAATACAAACTTACCACCCTGTCACCTCCTGCTCCGGGCTAGCTTGCAAACGTGGATCAGATGTACCAACTTGTTATACCTAACTTTCAGGATCTGACTCTGGCTCAAACTGATATGGCAGAACCAACCTCAGTGAAAGAATAGCCACAGCGGTGTTGTTGGCAGAACTGGGGGCGATTTGACAAATCAATGCACACTGCGCTCAACAGGAGATGGGGCTTAAAGACATAGGAGCTCTAACAAAGCGTTTCAGACAGATGGGGATTAGAGATGCACAGTATGAGAAAATGTATGTAATTTTGGAACACTGAAGCATGTAAATCTATTCTTGTCTAGTCTATCTAGAGCCTGAAAATAAGATTATGAACATGAAAATGAGCACAATAAATCTCAGTCAAACATAAAGTCACTATGCATTATACTTGCAAAAAAATGTTATGCCTATCACAGTATTGACTTAAATTCAGTATATTCAAAACTAGCATTTCTGAGCGACAGCAGTGGTTAAGGAGAATCCAAGGAGGATTTTTGTCACATCTTGCACTCAGAACCAAAGTCCTTTAAATTCCACCGCATTGTTATATGAGAAGAATGCTTATCTATTGAAAAGAGTCTTGGGCTGAGCTTAAGCAGAGCTCAATGTATTCACAGAAGAAGTCAGCCCAAAAAGGTCACAGATATTTGAAATACAGAAGGGAGTCACAGAGAACATAAGTACCATCACAGGCTCCTCAGACAGAAGAGTGACCAGAATAGTGCAAGAGACTTTGACTTTGCTCCAAATATTCTCTCATACACTGGAAATCCAAACTCTTTTCTGGAAACTTTTCAAATCCATCACAGTGTTTACTTGAGCTCTTCTCCCGATTGAGCACAAATAGGGATGAGCTTGATAGTTACATCAACTAAAAACTAGTGTTTAATGTATAATTAAAACCTAAACCTCAGAATGTTCACTTCTTTAATTATGGTGTTTATTTGATATATTTGATCTCTTTGATATTCCTTTGCAGATTGCTTCTAGTCCTATAATATTCTTGGGCCATCTTGCACAGTTTAAGATCTACTCACAGATTTTCAATGATGTTAAAGTTTGGACAGTTCCAAAAGCTATATATATATATATATATATATATATATATATATATATATATATATATAGTAGACAAGCAGCCAGTATTTTCTTTGTGAGCCACATAGCATAAACACTAAAACAAGCCATGAATATCAATATAAATAACAAAAAAAGCCTAAAAATGCAAATTCTTTAACTTAATTTAATTTATGAATGTTTTTTAAACAAATTACTAGCTAAATATGCCATGCTGCATAAAGATAACCAGTTGGCCCACAAGGCTTGAGGGTCTACAAGTCATAATGCTGTTAAGGGTAAATAAATGTACCATGCTCTTTTTTAAATTACATTCTTATTGAGCAGAGACTGATTTGAATATTTATCTATTTGGTTAAAGGTCATTCTGTATGTCTGACAGGCCAGTGCACGCAAGTTGTTTCAGTCACTATGGCACTCTGCTCAGGCCATGCGGAGACAGCATGTGTGAATCAGCCCTTTAAGACTGAACTTTGGAGGTGTGAAAAAATATCCAGGCAGATGTCTTTGAAGAGCTGAAAGCAAGTAAAGAATGGAAGCTGTGAAAAAGACAAAGGGCGGACACATCTGAAATTATATTTAGCTGTTGAGGTGTCTGTGTAATTTTCTGTTAAATATGTTTCCTGTATTTTCCCTGATGCAGAGAATGGATCATTTGTACTTAAAGTCTGCTTTGACTGCAAATTAAATAAATAAAAGGTGGTCTCTGACTTTTCACTTTTTAAAAATCTGGATGTCAGCAATGGCCCACAATTCCCATTTTGCTGCATTCCTATAAATAGTCTTGAGTTTCATTCAGTAATGTCTTTGAATCTGTGCTCTATTTAAAACACATTCTATCTGAAGTTGAAACAAAGCAGTGGGTTTTATCAAACTATGTTTTATGTATAATGCTTCCATTTAGAGGGTTGTGATGTGTTCTCTGGGTTAACCTGATCATTACCTTTGTTTAGGCCATTATATACAGAATTATTCATTGTCTGAGGGTTTACAGAAATACAAGGCTGCCGTGGCTGGAAAGAATTACTCGATACTGTTTTAGTTAAATATGAATATCATATCGACTGAGAAAAAGATTAGAAATTAATGATCCGAGTGTTCCAGATTCAGGAATCAATTTAAATGAATAACTGTTTTGCAGGGCACCTGTTTTGTAAGAGATTCTGGAATGTTTGGTTGCTCACATTTTACATCATCTAGAGCTCACATGTCTGTCATGTGGGCATTTGATATATTGCAGGGAACATAGAGGTGGTTAGAAAAGTTTGAAGGGAAGCAACTATTTCAGAAAACAGTCACTTAACTTTAACCTAAATGTTCTTAACCACATGGGCTTTATTTGGATACAAACACATTGGAATTGGCAATTTCATTAAACAGGCTGGCCGACTGTATGACCTATTTCAAACCAGCATGATGTTCTGAAACTTCTGATGATGTAACTTTTTATCATCGGGCTGCCTGTGCTTTCTTGAAGTACTGGCTGTGCCGTTACTACTCGTATGGAAAATGGGGGAGTTTTTAAAATTTAAAACATAAAATATTATATAGTTCTGAACAGTTAACAGTTAGACTGTCTAATATTTATAGCAGCTTAGCTCCTTTAATGGCCAAGGCCCAGCAGTGGGCCTAAAGTGTTATTACACACTTCTATAGCCTCAGCATAGCTCAGCCAGATTACACTGAAGTCCCTGTAGTTACTGAATAATAAGCCTTAGCATGTAAAACGCTTGGTGTTTTTATGTGCTAAATTATTTCAACATCACACTTTCATCATTGTTGAATGGTGCCAAAAAAATGAACATAATAGCACATAATAGAAATGTCTTTTAGTATACCTCAATAGTTGATATAAAGAGCTCATTAACTTTATTTCACAATAGCCATGAAAAGCTGTTTGTGACCATTTTGGAGGGGTTTCCTCTAGTTTAATTATGTATTCTTTCCCCAAAATAATGAAAGGAATGATTGAATGTATTTGATGAAATATGTATGTGTATGATTTAACACAATGAAAACTAATTTGTCATGTCTGTGAGCAAGCAAGTCAACTTTTATTAACACCTTTTATAAACACCCTTCTATGGGTGGTCAAATGCTGTTTAAGTACTTTCTATGAATACCTTTATTCTCTAAGAACATATGAACCCAAATATTTTATTCATGTAAATTTAAAATATCCAACTCACTGTCCATTGCACTGGTCAAATGCCCACAGTAAGAGGCCCACTTTTTTTAATTAAAGAGTTTGATGTAATGTGTAAACATTATTAAAGTTTCAAAATGTTCACTACCTGTCCATACAGTAGCTATATGGACATGAAGCTGCAAAAATGCCCATTTTTAAATCTCTCATTTTTTGATGTGATGAAAAACTGACTCATTTACAAATGTCTGCTTTTCACGCCTACAGCAATTTAGCTTTTCTATTGATGTTGACACTATACTGAGTGCTTCACCCTGCTTTTTGAAAGCATACAATACAAAGCATAGTCATATACATTTCGCAGCCTGTTTAATTCTGAAATATAAAAAGAGGCCATGGAGCAATGGTCAGGTCAAAATTAATTACGGATGCTTTTGGTACACAAACCCACACAAATGTCATGAGTGGACTGCAGGGTGGGAAATGTAATAACACACATGAAAATGTAAGTTATGGTCCCTTTAGAACATGAAAAGTAATGCATAAAAGGGGCAGAATACACGAAATATTCTAAACTTTGTAAAGTGATCCACGAGAAGGGTGAGAGTGATATCTGATGAGGTGAATCAGGTCACTTTGTGGAAAATTTCAAATCAATGTGAAGGTTTTTTAATACAAAGCTGCACATAAAACACTGCGTATTTGCAAGACATATCATAAGACATTACAGTACTGTTACAGAAGGCTCGCCAAACAAATTACCACTATTTGGCTGTCACTGGGGTCTTCTCCTTCTTGGGTGATGGTCATGCACCCCTTCTTTTGTGGAAAATGGAAATATAGAGCTGAGGCATAGCAACTCAATGAATCAATTTGCCCCTGAAAACAATGTGCAGACATTTATCACCCACACTCTCATTTCAGATGCTCTTGTGAGTGTGTGTCCATGTGTGTGATATATTTGGTCTCTCTTGAGAGTGCTGAAATTGCTATGTTGAATTGGAATCGGAGAGATGGCTTGATTGCCCCAGGGGTGCTGTATTGTGACATTTCAATATGTATTAGGATATACTGAGGGTTTAGCTCATAAATTAGAGCTGCACTTCAGGCAATATGTGTGAGCTTGGAGATAAATTACACCAAAGAGAATGCATCCTAAAGGTGTATATTTTTTCTCACTGTCTGTTAAGGGGAACAAATGATAGATGGTCCCATCATATGGCATGTTGAAAGTGTCTCTTGTAGTTTTTATCTGACTCAGTCCAACAAACTGACTTGATGAAGGAAAGCTGACTAATACAGATCAGTGACAAGAGGGACAAAGTATCAGTTATTACTCTCCATAATGCTCAAACGAGTAGTACAGTTACATTTACTGAGTAAGAAATGTGATGAATTTGCTCTCCTAAGCATTTTTATTCAATACGTTCTCAATTTGCGAAAAAAAGGAATCTATTTTTACTCAGCTTCATTAAGACTATGTTTACATTACCAGCCTCAATGTTCAATTCTGATTCTTTACTCAGATCTTATACTTCTGACTTGATGGTTCACATTTATGTCAGTAAGTGACTCAACTCGGTCATTAATGTGAACAAACATGCCCTGAAATGACCCGCATTTGCACATCCTAATCAAATGCATCACATACAATACATAACTTAACCAGCACAGCAGGCCTAATTTCCTCTGAGCACCTCTCAGCTGTTCATTATTAGAGCAAGACGAAGGCAAAAAAGGGTAAGATGCATTGCTTTTCCATTATTGACTGGCACTAATTTCAGATCCAGCACTGAATAATGGCGCATGTACAGTGAAGGAAAATACATGAATTGTGATCTGACCATTCTCGTTAGGTTTTAACTCATTACATGGCTCAGGTCTGTTGGGAAAAGATGACATTTGTCCATATAGCTTTGACAACATCAGTTCTGTGTCACATAAAGGCAAAAAAAAAATCAGATTTGTGCCATAATTTTTGCCTGGTAATATAAACATAGGCCACAACTTAATTATCCCATTCCCACACCTTACTTGCATGGCCATGACTTAGTAGGGCATGGGAACGAGATCCTACTTAGTAAGCCGCAACTTAGTAAGGCATGATCTCCTTCCCATGCCTTACTAAGTGGTGGCCACAACTTAGTGATCACATTCCCACAACTTACTTGCATGGCCATGACTTAGTAAGGCCATGGGAATGAGATCCTAATGTGTGGTCATGACTTAGAAAGGCATGATCTTGTTCCCATGCTTTACTAACTGGTGGCCACAACTTAATTATCTCATTCCCACAAATTACTCGTGTGGCCATGACTTAGTAAGGCATGATCTCATTCCCACACCTTACTAAGTGGTTGGTCACAACTTAATTATCTCATTCCCATGACTTACTATGTCATGATATTTTTATTTATATGGGATGTCACCAGCAGGGCTCTGTACCAATGGGTTACGTTAGACCCAGTAATTTTATTGAGGTGGCACACTACTTAGAAAAATTGAAATAACTAGTTATGTGTTTCTGTGCTTATACACACACACACATCTTCTAAACCGCTTATCCTTCTGGGTCACAGGGGAGGCAGGATACACCTTGGACAGGTTGCCAGTCTATCACAGGGCAGACACACAGACACATACATTCACACATATAATTTAGCATGTCCAATTGGCCTGACTGCATGTCTTTGGCCTGCAGATGGAAACCAGATTTGTCAGAGGTAACCTAAGCAGACACAGGGAGAACACACAAACTCATGCCCTTATGGCTGTGAGCCACTCATCTCTGTGCTTATATTAGGCCTATATTTTTAAAGTAACTGTTTTACTGAACTGGTTGAATACTGTTTCATTGCTTAAATCATGTGATCCACAGATTAACATGTAACAAAACAAAACTACACTGTGATGCTGATATAGACATTTATTTAGCTGTTTTTCACTCTGTTTCCATAATACAATTTGTCTAATGTTTAAGATGCTTTAAGCAAAATTAATAAGCCTAATGGTATGATCTTGACAAGCGCTCACTCATCTGTTTGCTCAGCACTGTAGCCTATCTGAGCAATGACAGGCTAACTACTGAGAGCAGGATTGTCTGAAAGTATCAGTATCTGTCCTGATGGTGGACTTTCACAGTAAAGTGTAAACGTTCACACAGAGTAGGCAGGAAAACAATTTTCTGGTGACTGCTTTATTGATGATAGTGGACTGCATAACTGGGGTGGCCAGAAGGGTGGCCATATGTCATGCTAGGACGGCACTGGCCACCCCTGACCACCCCTTGGCCACACCCCAGTATACAGGCCCATGCACAGCAGACATTTTATGGGGCAGTGGCTCAGGGGAAAAAAACCACACTATTTAATCACTGTATTGTATATATTTATAACTTTGTTTAGAAGCTCCACGTACTCTCATATAAATCCCTGCTTTTTACAATAATAAAAACTTGTAGCAAGTTATTAACTCAACCCATTGCCGACATTGTGTTTAGTTGCTGTTTATAATCACACTGTTATTGTTTTTTGGAGAATTCCAGCACTCTGGTGATGCATGAGAGGTGGAGTTAGTGAGGGGAAATCTACACAGGTGGCCAGAACTGCACCAGAGGGGGCATCCCAGATCAGTAAATTATGTAGAACTGCTAGTTGTTCGTAGGAAAGATACTTTTACTTTTATTGGAGTCATTAATTCACCAAAGTAGCAATACAGTTACTTGAGTGTGGGTTTAGGCTGCTCTACTTACCTCTGGATTAATTTATAGGTTATTGTTGTCTTCCGCACTGATTATGGTGAAATTACTTGTAATTACATATTGTTAATGACTTTTATGAAAAAAAATTGAGAATAGCAAGCATACACTCAAAAAACATGGTTCTGTAAGGGTGCTTTGTAAAGAAAATGGCTCAATATAGAACCATGAACACTAACAGAACCCTGTGCATGATTAGCCCCTGTGTGGTCGGGCCTGTGAGACCTACTTTCACTGTTTACCAAAAGAAAAAATAATCTGATTTATTATTATTTCCACTTCAGATTCCTTGGTCTTTGCTCATTTTCTATGAAGATCATGACACATTTTCAATGACTTCACACTGTACACCCCCTACACATTTAAATTACACGTGGTGTTGAGGTGAACCTGCAGGGAATAAAAGTCTGGAAGTACTGTGTCCCTTCACTCTGTTCTCCTACATGGCCTGCTGTTAGTGTGGGTGTGTGCCTGTGTGTGTATGTGTTTGGATATGTGTGTGTGAGGGTGGACAACATGGACAGGCTGCTGGCTGGCTACATCTGCAACAGGAGAACCCTACACTGGCCACTTGAGATAATTTAAACATCTGGTATTTTTACATAAATTGTTATGGCTGTAATGAATTTCAAAAACAATAATGCGGTGGGTCCACCAGACCAATAAGTAGCAAAAACATCAACACCAAACAAGGTTCTTTGCATACAGGTGAAATGGTTCTTCAGACAGATGAAGAATCTGCTGTAGATGGTTCTATATAGCACCGTCTTGAAAATGGTTTTATTTACACCAAAACAGACTCTTTCATTACAAGCTTGACATCATAACAATACACAGCTTTCATTTTTCGGTGCTCTGTAGAACTCTTTTCAAAAAGGTGCTCTATAGAACCCACTGCAGTAGATGTAATAAATGGTTCTTCAAGAGCTCCTTACTAAGGACTATGGCTCTGTATAGAACTGTGAATACTCAAAGAACCATTTGAATGTGTATTGGTTCTTTGCAAGGTCAACATGGGAAAAAAAACAGCTGTATAGGGTTCTTCAAAGAACTCATTTAAAATGGTTATGTATTGCACCAAAAAGGGTTATTGCTTTGAGTCAAAAACTACTTTCAGTGTTATACAGGCTGTAGCGAGCCCCAAACTCATACACATTCAAAGACAGTTCTGTATCTTTACTTTGTATTCATAAAGCTCTTATTTTGAGGCAGTTGCTTTTTTGAGCTGTTCTTGTTGGCTAGTTTCTTGGGTTTAAATTGCATAAGCTATTCATAAAGCCTTCACATTCCTTTACAATCATGTTTACTACATTTGGCTATTTTTTTGTAAATACTGACATTTCTACAGACTTTCCCCTCATACTCCAGTTGTGTATGGGTTTTAGAGAGCAGCATAGAGGTGAAATAATGAGTAGTGAGTCATTTTCCCATAAAGTCTTGAGGAAAGTAACCCCTTTACAGTTTGAGATTAGTTTTTGAGAAACTACTAAAACACTGAATATTATATAAAACTGCATGCAGCTACAGTTAAAGATAAATGTTAAAATCCGCAGCCTCATGACTGAACAGCACTAAGACAGAGCAAAAATGAGACGGCAGGCCAGAAACTTGCCCATATGTCTGACAAGGTGATAGATGTCTACAGGCTTTAAGTGATACAGCCATTTTCATCACAATAGAATGCAAATGCTCCTTTTGAACTTGCCTTTTGCTGCAGGTCTGAAATCATGTTTTGCAGAGTCATCTAAAGGAAAGTTTAAATCTGCACTGACTTTAAATGATTGCACTAAGTGCCAAAGAGTTGGCTGAACTTGACCATCTCTTCCATGGCAGTGGACACACAACTGTCTTTAATGTTAAGTGCATCTGGCACTTAAAACAAATGAAGCTCTTAGCAATGGATCTGAAGAATATGAAGCTTCAGTTGCACATGCATAACAGCTTAATAGCTAACAGCACTGGATCCAAAAGGACTTTTTATCATCATGATTTTAGCCTCCAATGATTTAAATTATTGGGTAGTTATGGGACATTATCCTTCATATGAGACCACTGCCTTCAACGGCGTATAGGCTTTAATCACAGATCCATTAAAAGGGCAGTTTAATAAAAAATAAAGTTATTCTCAGATCCATAATTCATTTCTTACCATATTTATCTACATATCTACATATACCTTTATTAAAGCAAAACAAACACCATCTGTTCAAGGCCGTTAAAGATATTTTCTGAATGTACTTTTTTCTCTTTCTTTCTCCAGAGTTTAATGATGCTTTCTCATATTTTATACACCAGACAGATGGCACTTTGTTATAAGAATTCGACATAATGATCTCCAAGCTTTGGTTGTGGAGATACTGTCAGCTCTCGTGACTGATAGACTGATGAAATATTTTGCTACATATGTCTGTGAAGCACACAGAGAATACAGGATGAATGAAAATGAAAAATAATGCAATCTGACAGATGGTGGTAGAAGTACTAAAAAAGGCTTTTTATGCATTGAAGATATAACATGATATAATTAAAAAACACACAAAAAAAGTGCTTGAGTTGAATTGATATTGTCATGTATATCTTCAGTATTATTCTTTTTCCTTTGGTGAATAAGATACCATCTATATAAAATACCATCAATACAACAACTTTATTCATAATAATACTACTAATAATAATTTCATTTTAATACTACTGTAATTTGCAGAAAACATCTACAAGCCTGTCCTAAATGGCAGTTAATCTTTGTCATGATTTTGAATAATTATTCAGCTATTCTAATATTCTAATAATATATCAAGAAAGAAAGCTACATCTGTCCATCTGAAGGAAGTGAAATGACAAAACGGCTTAATTTTTGCATTTGCTGTCAACACTGATGATACACTTTAATAATAGGCAGACAAATAAACAAACAAATGAATAAATAAATATAAAAGAAGCTTCTAATTCCAATGTGCATCATGTTTAGTTTGTCTTTCATTACAGGGCACTTCATAAGTTGGTAGAACTTGTTGAATTTCCTATTGTTCATTAGTTTAAGAGGCTTTTATCAATTTTTTGTTTCTTTTTTATTTGAATGTTGATGTCTTAGAAAACCAATAGTTTCCAATACTGATGTTGTATGTACAGAACTGTAAAAGTCAGAGACCACCTTTCATTGACGTGATTACCAGTCAAAACGGTCATTAGGTACAATTTATTTATTTTCAGCAGATTTTTTTCTGAGGAGGTTAGATATAAATCATGTGCATAAGAAAGGTTGGAGGTCAAAGTAAAATGAAAGTAAAATGGGAGTTTCCACCTAATTGGAGTTGTCTTTATTGTTGATTATTGAAAAGATCTATCTTGATTATTGAAAAGACTATCAAAAGAAATTGATTCCAAACAACCATGCAAAGCTTTCTTCTTTGAGAGAGGAGAAAATCTCCACTCTTGCTTCAGATCTGAAAAAAATCCTCAGGTGTTTCTGTTGATCCTTCCAATTTCAGAAAAAATTTACAGAGAAGAAGAAAGGAGATTAGAAAGTTGTAGGCTTCCTGTCCCTGCCACCATGGCAATAAATCAGAAAATAGTTTAGAGTGATTGGCTACATTATTCAGTATGATCTTACTAGCCCAGAATCATGTGAGGACTATGCATTATAGATTATAAATAGAAATGAAGGTAGTAATTTATACATATAATGAAAAGGCACTACTAATGAGATTAGAAACAAAGAAGAGGAAGAGAGTGAAGACAGAACCAAAGATTAGATGGTGGAAGCTGAAGGAGGAGGATGGATGCAGGCAGTTCAGGGAAAAATTGCAACAGGCCCTTGGGGGCAGTGAGGAGCTACCTGAGGACTGGGAAACTACAGCTAAGGTGGTGAGAGAAACTGGCAAGAATGTGTTGGGTATTTTGTCTGGTCAGAGGAAAGAAGACAAGGAAAGTTGGTGGTGGAATGAGGAAGTCCAGGAGAGTATTCAGAAGAAGAAGGCAGCTAAGAAAAAGTGGGATAACCAGAGAGATGAAGGAAGTAGGCAGGAGTACTGTGAGGCTAGTCGCATAGCGAAAAGAATGGTGGCAAAGGCAAAGGATCAGGCCTATGATGAGCTGTACGAGAGGCTGGACAGTAAAGGAGTAAAGGACTTGTATCGTTTGGCTAAACAGAGAGATAGAGCTGGAAAGGATGTACAGCAGGTTAGGCTGATAAAGGATAGAGAGGCAAATGTACTAATGAGTGAAAAGAGAGTGTTGAGTAGATGGAAGGAGTACTTTGAAGAACTAATGAATGAGGAAAACAAGAGAGAGAGGAGGACAACGGGGGGAGAGATAGTGGATCAGGAAGTGCAGAGAATTAGTAAGGTGGAAGTGAGGGCAGCTTTAAAAAGGATGAAGAATGGAAAGGCAGTTGGTCCAGAGGACATACCTGTGGAGGTATGGAGATGTTTAGGAGAGAAGGCAGTGGACTTTTTAACCAGGTTGTTTAACAAAATCCTGGAGAGTGAGAGGATGCCTGATGAGTGGAGAAGCAGTGTATCGGTCCCCATTTTTAAGAACAAGGGTGATGTGCAGAGCTGCAGTAACTACAGAGGTATAAAGTTGATGAGCCACACCATGAAGGTATGGGAAAGAGTTGTTGAAGCAAGGCTAAGGCGAGAGGTTCAGATCAGTGAGCAGCAGTTTGGTTTCATGCCCAGAAAGAGTACCACAGATGCAATTTTTGCATTGAGAGTGTTGGTAGAGAAGTACAGAGAAGGTCAAAAGGAGCTACATTGTGTCTTTGTGGATCTAGAGAAGGCATATGATAGGGTTTCAAGAGAGGAACTGTGGTACTGTATGAGGAAGTCAGGTGTAGCTGAAAAGTATGTTAGGGTGGTGCAGGACATGTATGAGGATAGTGAGACAGTGGTGAGGTGTGCAGTTGGAGTGACAAATGGTTTCAAGGTGAAGGTAGTGTTACATCAGGGATCAGCTTTGAGCCCCTTCTTGTTTGCAATGGTGATGGAAAGGTTGACAGATGAGGTCAGGCAGGAGGCTCCATGGACCATGATGTTTGCAGATGACATTGTAAACTGTGGTGAGAGTAGAGAGCAGGTGGAAGAGAATCTGGAGAGGTGGAGGTTTGCACTGGAGAGGAGAGGAATGAAGGTCAGTAGAGACAAGACGGAATACGGTGGAGCAGTTTGGAGATAAAGCCAGAGAGGCCAGGTTGAGATGGTTTGGACATGTGTTGAGGAGGAATAGTGGATATATTGGTCAAAGAATGTTGGAGATGGAGCTGCCGGGTAGAAGGAGAAGAGGTAGACCTCAGAGAAGGTTTCTGGATGTAGTAAAGGTGGACATGGAGATGGTTGGTGTAAGAATAGAGGAGGCAGTAGATAGGGCAAGATGGAGGCAGATGATCCGCTGTGGCGACCCCTAAAGGGAGCAGCCGAAAGAAGAAGAAGAATGAAAAGGCACTACTAATGTTACAGACAAAAGGTGCAAAAAGCTCAAAGGAAAAAAGGCAGCACTAAGCCATCCCAACAGGATGCAATCCACCAAGATCCAAAATAATAATAATAATAATAATAATAATAAACATTTTGCCAAGAAGAGTTTAATATATAATTGTGTCATAGTGAACAAAGGAACTTGAATTTATATCCATTTAACTTTCTTTAGTTGGATCTATAATTTGATGTTTCCTATTGCCCTATAGTAAATTGTACTGTACACTCAGACATGTCAAGTAATTACTGATATGCTGTATGTCATTTATATCTGTTTGTAGAGCATTGTAGAGCCAAAGGCTTAAATGTATAGATTCCAAGTCAATGATTAGAATTTTTCCTGAATGATCTAGTATAACCTACATGTTTTTTTTTTCATTACTAGTAGTCTGCATACAGTTATACTCTGATAATTTGATAAACTGCTCAGGTCTATTAAAAATAGTAATATTTACAGATGAATACTGCATTTGGCAATTCAAATGCCATTAACATTCAACAAACTACACTGTCTGATGCAAAGCATTGGCTAGAGAGATATGGAAACTTTTGAATAAACCACATCCTCACAGCAATGTTCCAACACCTAGTGTAAAACCTTCCCTGAATGAAAGAGGCTGTTACTGCAGCAAATGGGGGACTCCATATTAATACTTTAGATTTCAGAAGAAATGCTGGATGAGCAGGTGTTTACAGAGTTGTGAACAAATTGTGCATTTCTGATACATTTTAATGTGATTATGACAAAGACTCAGGACTTCTCTGGGTGAAGAGTTTACTGTATATTACAAAGTGAGAGAAGAAGAAAAGAGATTAAAAAAAGAAAACTGGATTAGAAAGTTGTAGGCTTCCTGACATTGTCACCATGGCAACAAATCAGGAGAATAGTTTAGGGTTACTGGATACATTATTTTCTATGATCTTATCAGCGCAGAATCATGTGAGGCCTCTGAACGAAGGGTTATAAATAAAAATGAAGGTAATAATTTTTACATATAATTAGAGGGTACTGCTAATGTTCCAGACAAAAGGTGCAAAATGCTCAAAAGAAAAAAGGCAACACCCAGGCATCCAAATAGGATCCAATCCACCAAGAAAAAGAGAACAACAACAGTAATAATAATAATAATAATAATAACAATAATAATAATATCACATTTTGTGTTTTTAAGATATAATTGTCTCATAGCTAGAAAGGTGAAATTGGAACTTGAATTCAAAGCCATATAATTGCCTTTGTTTTTATTTATTATTTTCTATATCTTATTATCCTATAGTAAATACTATTATATATTCAGACGTGTCAAGTTACTGACAGGGAATTTAAAATATGGCCTTTAAAAACTAAGCGTGGTTTATAGAAAGGATGATTCATTTGAGCATGTGTATGTCTAATTTTACTCGCCCTCTGTTTGATTTTTCCAAACGTTCAACACTAACATGAACTCTCTGTCCAATCACAGTCATCTCTGGCGTTGGCATGGTGAAAACCAAGATGACAGAGCAACAATGTTCCGGCAAACAGAACTATGTGGAAGCACTCAGAGTTTCAGCTTCTGAACGAAACAATGAAGCTATTCAGAGTACTTTCATTTTTCCAAAATAGCACGTAGCCCAGTATGACCATTTGATCTGTCTGTGAGGAGCAAAAAAGGTCTTATTTCCACTTTTAGCACATTTGTCTTGTTCAGCTCACGTGGAGCTGCATCTCCAAAAGCAGGGGGGGTTGGGTGGCTACGTACCGTGCAACTTTTTCTAGTTAGTAGCTGCAGCCGCTAGTTTTATGAAATGTAGCTAGTAG